>NW_026894536.1:0-113160 GCF_032452875.1 Bos javanicus
AATGCACTGATCACGTGGCTGATCATACACTGATCACGTGACTGATCATGCACTGATCACGTGGCTATCATGCACTGATCACGTGGCTGATCATACACTGATCACGTGACTGACCATGCACTGATCACGTGGCTGATCATGCACTGATCAGTTGGCTATCATGCACTTTTTACTTGGCTGATCAAACACTGATCACGTGACTGATAATGCACTGATCATGGCTATCGTGCACTCATTAACTGGCTATCATGCACTGATCACGTGGTTGATCATACACTGATCACGAGACTGATCATGCACTAATCACGTCTATATCATGCACTGATCACATGACTGCTCATGCACTGATCACCCGGATGATCATACACTGATCATGCGACTGATCATGCACTGATCACGTGGCTATCATGCACTGCTCACGCGGCTGTTCATGCAATGATCACGTAGCTACCATGTACTGGTCACGTGAGTGATCATGCACTGATCACGTAATTGATCATGCACTGATCAGTGACTTATCATGCACTGTTAACGTGAGTGATCATGCACTGATCACGTGACTGATCATGCACTGATCACGTGGCTATCATGCACTACTCACGTGGCTGATCATGCAATGATCATGTAGCTACCATGTACCGGTCAGGTGACTGATCATACACCCATCAGGTGACGGATCATGCACTGATCACGTGGCTATCATGCACTGTTCACGTGGCTGATCATACACTGATCACCTGCCTGGTCATGCACAGATCACGTGACAAATCATGAACTGATCACATAGCTATCATGATCTGATCACCTGGCTGATCATGCACTGATCACGTGGCTGATCATGCACTGATACCGTGATTGAGCATGGACTGATCACATGACTATCATGCAGTGATCACGTGACTTAATGGCGCTGATCATGTGACTGATCATGCGCTGATCATGTTTGCTATCATACACTGATCATGTGCCTCTGGAGGCAATAAACAAAGAGCTGAGTAGGCATGAATCAAACTGTCAGCAGGCAATAATCATGGAACTCAGCTGTGAGGAATCATGCTGCTCAGCTGGCAATAATCAAGCAGCTGAGCAGGCAGGAATTACGCAGCACAGCTGGCAATTGTCAAGCAGATGAGCAGACAGTAATCACGCAGCTCAGCAGGCCCTGATCACGTGCCTGAGCAGGCACTGTTCACGTGGCTGATCATACACTGATCACGTGATGATCATGCACTGATCACTTAGATATCATGCACTGATCACATGGCTGATCATAGACTGTTCACGTGTCTGACCATGCACTGATCACGTGGCTGATCATACAGTGCTCAGGTAACTGATCATGCACTGATCACGTGGCTATCATGGACTGATCACGTGGCTGAACATGCACTGTTCACGTGGCTGATCACACACCTGTCACGTGACATATCATGCACTGATCACGTGGCACAGATGAACTGATCACGTGGCTGATCATACTCTGTTCACGTAACTCATCATGCACACATCACGTGGCTATCATGCACTGCTCACGTGGCTCGTCATGGAATGATCACATAGCTACCATATACTGGTCACGTGACTGATCATGCACAGATCACGTAAATGATCATGCACTGTTCACGTGACTGATCATGTACTGATCACGTGACTGATCATGCACTGATCACGTGGCTATCATGCTCTGCTCACGTGGCTGATCATGCAACGATCACGTAGCAACTATGTACTGGTCACGTGACTGATCATGCACTAATCACGTAATTGATCCTGCACTGATCTCGTGGCTCATCATGCCCTGATCACGTGGCTGATCATGCACTGATCACGTGGCTATCCTGCACTGATCACGTGGATATCATGCACTGATCATGTGGCTGATCACACACGTATCACGTGACTGATCATGCACTGATCACGTGAATGATCATGCACTGCTCACGTGGCTGATCATGCAATGATCACGCAGCTACCATGTACTGGTCACATGACTGATCATGCACTGATCACATAATTGATCATGCACTGATCACCTGGCTTATCATGCATTGATCATGTGACTGATCATGTGCTGTTCATGTTTGGTGTCACACACTGATCATGTGCCTCTGGAGGCAATGAACATAGAGCTGAGTAGGCAGGAATCAGTCAGCATGCTATAATCATGGAACTCAGCTCTGAGAAATCATGCTGCTCAGCTGGCAATAATCAAGTAGATGAGCAGGCAGGAATTACGCAGCACAGGTGGCAATTGTCAAGGAGATGACAGGCAGGAATCGTGAAGCTCAGCTGGCAATTGTCAAGCAGATGAGCAGACAGTAATCACGCAGCTCAGCAGGCCCTGATCACGTGACTGAGCATGCACTGTTCACATGGCGATCACACACCTATCACGTGACTGATCATGCACTGATCATGTGACTGATCATGCACTGATCACGTAGCTATCTTGCACTGATCACTTGGCTGATCATACACTCATCACAGGACTGATCATGCACTGATCACGGCGCTATCATGCATTGACTACATGACTGATCATGCACTGATCACGTGACTGACCATGTACTGATCACGTGACTGATCAGTCACTGATCACATGGCTGATCATGCATTGATCACGTGGCTATCATGCACTGCTCACGTGGCTGATCATGCTATGATCAAGAAGCTACCATGTACTGGTCACGTGACTGATCATGCACTGATCACGTAATTGATCATGCACTGATCATGTGGCTAATCATGCACTGATCACGTGACTGATCATGCACTGATCACGTGACTGATCATGCACTGATCACGTGACTGATCATGCACTGATCACGTGGCTGATCATGCACTGATCACTTGGCTGGACATACACTGATCACGTGGCTGATCATGCGATGATCACGCAGCAACCATGTACTGGTCACATGACTGATCATGCACTGATCACGTGGCTGATCATACACTGTTCACGTGTTTGACCATGCACTGATCACCTGGCTGATCATACACTGCTCACGTGACTGATCATGCACTGATCACGTGGCTGATCATACACTGATCACTTGGCTATCATGCACTTATTACTTGGCTGATCATACACTGATCACGTGACTGATCATGCACTGATCATCTGGCTATCATGCACTCATTAACTGGCTATCATGCACTGATCACGTGGCTGATCATACACTGATCACGAGACTGATCATGCACTGATCACGTCTATATCATGCACTGATCACATGACTGCCCATGCACTGATCACCCGGATGATCATACACTGATCATACGACAGATCATGCACTGATCACGTGGCTATCATGCACTGCTCACGTGCTGATCATGCAATGATCACGTAGCTACCATGTACTGGTCACGTGAGTGATCATGCACTGATCACGTAATTGATCATGCACTGATCACGTGACTTATCATGCACTGTTAACGTGAGTGATCATGCACTGATCACGTGACTGATCATGCACTGATCACGTGGCTATCATGCACTGCTCACGTGGCTGATCATGCAATGATCACCTAGCTACCATATACTGGTCACGTGACTGATCATGCACTGATCACGTAATTGATCATGCACTGATCACGTGGCTGATCATGCACTGATCACGTGGCTGATCATGCACTGATCACGTGACTGATCATGCACTGATCACGTGACTGATCATGCACTGATCACGTGGCTATCATGCACTGATCACGTGGCTGATCATGCACTGATCACGTGCCTGGTCATGCACTGATCACGTGACTGATCATGCACTGATCACGTGACTGATCATGCACTGATCACGTGGCTATCATGCACTGATCACGTGGCTGATCATGCAATGATCATGTAGCTACCATGTACTGGTCAGGTGACTGATCATACACTGATCAGGTGATGATCATGCACTGATCACGTCACTGATCACGCTGATCACACACCTATCACGTGAATGATCATGCACTGATCACGTGGCTCATGCACTGATCACGTGACTGATCATGCACTGATCACGTAATTGTCATGCACTGATCACGTGGCTATCATGCACTGATCACGTGACTGATCATGCACTGATCACGTAGCTATCATGCACTGATCACGTGGCTGATCATACACTGATCATGGACTGATCATGCACTGATCATGGCACTATCATGCACTGATCACATGACTGATCATGCACTGATCACGTGGCTGATCATGCACTGATCACGTGACTGATCATGCACTGATCACGTGGATCATGCACTGATCACGTGGCTGATCATGCACTGATCACGTGGCTATCATGCACTGCTCACGTGGCTGATCATGCACTGATCACGTAGCTACCATGCACTGATCACGTGACTGATCATGCACTGATCACGTGACTGATCATGCACTGATCACGTGACTGATCATGCACTGATCACGTGGCTATCATGCACTGATCACGTGGCTATCATGCACTGATCACGTGGCTGATCATGCACTGATCACGTGGCTACCATGCACTGATCACGTGACTGATCATGCACTGATCACGTGGCTGATCATGCACTGATCACGTGACTGATCATGCACTGATCACGTGACTGATCATGCACTGATCACGTGGCTATCATGCACTGATCACGTGGCTGATCATACACTGATCACGTGACTGATCATGCACTGATCACGTGGCTATCATGCACTGATCACGTGGCTGATCATGCACTGATCACGTGGCTGATCATGCACTGTCACGTGACTGATCATGCACTGATCACGTGGCATCATGCACTGATCACGTGGCTGATCATGCACTGATCACGTGACTGATCATGCACTGATCACGTGGCTATCATGCACTGATCACGTGGCTGATCATGCACTGATCACGTAGCTACCATGCACTGATCACGTGACTGATCATGCACTGATCACGTGGCTGATCATGCACTGATCACGTGACTGATCATGCACTGATCACGTGACTGATCATGCACTGATCACGTGGCTATCATGCACTGATCACGTGGCTGATCATGCACTGATCACGTAGCTACCATGTACTGGTCACGTGACTGATCATGCACTGATCACGTAACTGATCATGCACTGATCATGTGGCTGATCATGCACTGATCACGTGACTGATCATGCACTGATCACGTGACTGATCATGCACTGATCACGTGGCTATCATGCACTGATCACGTGACTGATCATGCACTGATCACGTCTAATCATGCACTGATCACATGACTGCCCATGCACTGATCACGTGGATGATCATACACTGATCATGTGACAGATCATGCACTGATCACGTGGCTGATCATGCACTGATACCGTGACTGAGCATGGACTGATCACATGACTATCATGTAGTGATCACGTGACTTAATGGCGCTGATCATGTGACTGATCATGCGCTGATCATGTTTGCTATCATACACTGATCATGTGCCTCTGGAGGCAATAAACAAAGAGCTGAGTAGGCACGAATCAAACAGACAGCAGGCAATAATCATGGAACTCAGCTGTGAGGAATCATGCTGCTCAGCTGGCAATAATCAAGCAGCTGAGCAGGCAGGAATTACGCAGCACAGCTGGCAATTGTCAAGCAGATGACAGGCAGGAATCGTGCAGCTCAGCTGGCAATTGTCAAGCAGATGAGCAGACAGTAATCACGCAGCTCAGCAGGCCCTGATCACGTGACTGAGCATGCACTGTTCACGTGGCTGATCATACACTGATCACGTAATTGATCATGCACTGATCACTTGGATATCATGCACTGATCACGTGGCTGATCATACACTGTTCACGTGTCTGATCATGCACTGATCACGTGGCTGATCATACACTGCTCACGTAACTGATCATGCACTGATCACGTGGCTATCATGCACTGATCACGTGGCTGATCATGCACTGATCACGTGACTGATCATGCACTGATCACGTGACTGATCATGCACTGATCAGTTGGCAATCATGCACTGATCACTGGCTGATCATACACTGATCACGTGACTGATCATGCACTGATCACTGGCTATCATGCACTGATCACGTGGCTATCATGCACTGATCACGTGGCTGATCATGCACTGATCACGTGACTGATCATGCACTGATCACGTCTGATCATGCACTGATCACGTGACTGATCATGCACTGATCACGTGGATGATCATGCACTGATCATGTGACTGATCATGCACTGATCACGTGGCTATCATGCACTGCTCACGTGGCTGATCATGCAATGATCACGTAGCTACCATGTACTGATCACGTGACTGATCATGCACTGATCACGTGACTGATCATGCACTGATCACGTGACTGATCATGCACTGATCACGTGACTGATCATGCACTGATCACGTGGATATCATGCACTGATCACGTGGCTGATCATGCACTGATCACGTGTCTGATCATGCACTGATCACGTGGCTGATCATGCACTGATCACGTGACTGATCATGCACTGATCACGTGGATATCATGCACTGATCACGTGGCTGATCATGCACTGATCACGTGGCTGATCACACACTGATCACGTGACTGATCATGCACTGATCACGTGGCATCATGCACTGATCACGTGGCTGATCATGCACTGATCACGTGACTGATCATGCACTGATCACGTGGCTATCATGCACTGATCACGTGGCTGATCATGCACTGATCACGTAGCTATCATATACTGATCACGTGACTGATCATGCACTGATCACGTAAATGATCATGCACTGATCACGTGACTGATCATGCACTGATCACGTGACTGATCATGCACTGATCACGTGGCTATCATGCACTGATCACGTGGCTGATCATGCACTGATCACGTAGCAACCATGCACTGGTCACGTGACTGATCATGCACTGATCACGTAATGATCCTGCACTGATCACGTGACTGATCATGCACTGATCACGTGGCTGATCACACACTGATCACGTGACTGATCATGCACTGATCACGTGGCTATCATGCACTGATCACGTGGCTATCATGCACTGATCACGTGGCTGATCACACACTGATCACGTGACTGATCATGCACTGATCACGTGGCTATCATGCACTGATCACGTGGCTATCATGCACTGATCACGTGGCTATCATGCACTGATCACGTGGCTGATCACACACGTATCACGTGACTGATCATGCACTGATCACGTGGCTGATCATGCACTGATCACGTGGCTGATCATGCACTGATCACGTGGCTATCATGCACTGATCACGTGGCTGATCATGCACTGATCACGCAGCTATCATGCACTGATCACGTGACTGATCATGCACTGATCACGTGGCTGATCATGCACTGATCACGTGGCTGATCATGCACTGATCACGTGGCTATCATGCACTGATCACGTGACTGATCATGCACTGATCACGCAGCTATCATGTACTGGTCACGTGACTGATCATGCACTCATCACGTGGCTGATCATGCACTGATCACGTGACTGATCATGCACTGATCACGTGACTGATCATGCACTGATCACGTGGCTATCATGCACTGATCACGTGGCTGATCATGCACTGATCACGCAGCTACCATGTACTGGTCACGTGACTGATCATGCACTGATGACGTAATTGATCATGCACTGATCATGTGGCTGATCATGCACTGATCACTTGACTGATCATGCACTGATTACGTGACTTATCATGCACTGATCACGTGGCTATCATGCACTGATCACGTGGCTGATCATACACTGATCACGTGCCTGGTCATGCACAGATTACTTGACTAATCATGCACTGATCACGTCACTGATCATGCACTGATCACGTGGCTATCATGCACTGATCACGTGGCTGTTCATGCAATGATCATATAGCTACCATGTACCGGTCACGTGACTGATCATACACTGATCAGGTGACTGATCATGCACTGATCACGTGGCTATCATGCACTGTTCACGTGGCTGATCATACACTGTACACCTGCCATGTCATGCACAGATTACGTGACTAATCATGAACTGATCACGTAGCAATCATTCACTGATCACGTGACTGATCATGCACTGATCACGTGGCTATCATGCACTGATCACGTGGCTCTAATGCACTGATCACGTGATTGCGCATGCACTGATCACGTAATTGTATGCACTGCTCACGTGGCTATCATGCACTGATCACGTGGCTGATCATGCACTGATCACGTAGCTATCTTGCACTGATCACTTGGCTGATCATGCACTCATCACGGGACTGATCGTGCACTCATCACGGCGCTATCATGCATTGTCTACATGACTCCACATGCACTGATCACGTGGATGATCATGCACTGATCACGTGACTGATCATGCACAGATCACGTGACTGATCATGCACTGATCACGTGGCTATCATGCACTGCTCACGTGGCTGATCATGCAATAATCACGCAGCTACCATGTACTGGTCACGTGACTGATCATGCACTGATCACATAATTGATCATGCACTGATCACCTGGCTTATCATGCATTGATCATGCGACTGATCATGTGCTGATCATGTTTGGTGTCACACACTGATCATGTGCCTCTGGAGGCAATGAACATAGAGCTGAGTAGGCAGGAATCAGTCAGCAGGCTATAATCATGGAACTCAGCTCTGAGAATCATGCTGCTCAGCTGGCAATAATCAAGCAGCTGAGCAGGCAGGAATTACGCAGCACAGCTGATAATTGTCAAGCAGATGACAGGCAGGAATCGTGCAGCTCAGCTGGCAATTGTCAAGCAGATGAGCAGACGGTAATCACGCAGCTCAGCAGGCCCAGATCACGTGACTGAGCATGCACTGATCATGGAGCTAACTTGCACTGATCACTTGGCTGATCATACACTGATCACGGGACTGATCATGCACTGATCACGTGGCTGATCATGCACTGATCACGTGACTGATCATGCACTGATCACGTGGCTGATCATGCACTGATCACGTGGCTATCATGCACTGCTCACGTGGCTGATCATGCATGATCACGCAGCTACCATGCACTGGTCACATGACTGATCATGCACTGATCACGTGACTGATCATGCACTGATCACGTGGCTATCATGCACTACTCACGTGGCTGATCATGCAATGATCATGTAGCTACCATGTACAGGTCAAGTGAATGATCATACACCCATCAGGTGACTGATCATGCACTGATCACGTGGCTATCATGCACTGATCACATGACTGCCCATGCACTGATCACGTGGATGATCATGCACTAATCATGTGACAGATCATGCACTGATCACGTGGCTGATCATGCACTGATACCGTGACTGTGCATGGACTGATCACATGACTATCATGTAGTGATCACGTGACTTAATGGCGCTGATCATGTGACTGATCATGCGCTGATCATGTTTGCTTTCATACACTGATCATGTGCCTCTGGAGGCAATAAACAAAGAGCTGAGTAGGCACGAATCAAACAGTCAGCAGGCAACAATCATGGAACTCAGCTGTGAGGAATCATGCTGCTCAGCTGGCAATAATCAAGCAGCTGAGCAGGCAGGAATTACGCAGCACAGCTGGCAATTGTGAAGCAGATGACAGGCAGGAATCGTGCAGCTCAGCTGGCAATTGTCAAGCAGATGAGCAGACAGTAATCACGCAGCTCAGCAGGCCCTTTTCACGTGACTGAGCATGCACTATTCACGTGAATCATGCTGCTCAGTTGGCAATAATCAAGCAGCTAGGAGGCAGGAATTACACAGCACAGCTGGAAATTGTCAAGCAGATGACAGGCAGGATCGTGCAGCTCAGCTGGCAATTGTCAAGCAGATGAGCAGACAGGAATCACGCAGCTCAGCAGGCACTGATCACGTGACTGAGCATGCACTGTTCACGTGGCTGATCATACACTGATCACGTGATTGATCATGCACTGATCACGTGGATATCATGCACTGATCACGTGGCTGATCATACACTGTTCACGTGTCTGATCATGCACTGATCACGTGGCTGATCATGCACTGCTCACGTAACTGATCATGCACTGATCACGTGGCTATCATGCACTGATCACGTGGCTGATCATGAACTGTTCACGTGGCTGATCATGCACTGATCACGTGATTGATCATGCACTGATCACTTGGATATCATGCACTGATCACGTGGCTGATCATACACTGATCACGTGTCTGATCATGCACTGATCACGTGGCTGATCATGCTCTGATCACGTAACTGATCATGCACTGATCACGTGGCTATCATGCACTGCTCACGTGGTTCATCATGGAATGATCATGAAGCTACCATATACTGATCACGTGACTAATCATGCACTGATCACGTAACTGATCATGCACTGTTCACGTGACTGATCATGCACTGATCACGTGACTGATAATGCACTGATCACGTGGCTATAATGCTCTGATCACGTGGCTGATCATGCACTGATCACGTAACTGATCATGCACTGATCACGTGGCTGATCATGCACTGATCACGTGGCTGATCACACTCTTATCACGTGACTGATCATGTACAGATCACGTGACTAATCATGAAGTGATCACGTGGCTATCATGCACTGATCACGTGGATATCATGCACTGATCACGTGGCTGATCACACACTGATCACGTGACTGATCATGGACTGATCACGTGGCTCTCATGCACAGATCACGTGATTGAGCATGCATTGATCACGTGACTGTCATGCACTGATCACGTGGCTATCATGCACTGATGACATGGCTGATCATGCCCTGATCACCTGACTGATCATGCACTGATCACATGGCTAATCATGCACTGATCACGTGGCTATCATGCACTGATCACGTGGCTGATCATGCACTGATCACGTAGCAACCATGCACTGGTCACGTGACTGATCATGCACTGCTCACGTGGCTATCATGCACTAATCACGTGGATATCATTCACTGATCATGTGGATATCATGCACTGATCACGTGGCTGATCAACACGTATCACGTGACTGATCATGCACTGATCACGTGGCGATCATGCAATGATCACGTAGCTACCATGTATGGTCACGTGACTGATCATGCACTGATCACGTAATTGATCATGCACTGATCACGTGGCTGATCATGCACTGAGCACGTGAATAATCATTCACTGATCATGTGACTGATCATGCACTGATCACGTGGATATCATGCACTGATAAAGTGGCTGATCATGCAATGATCACGCAGCTACCATGTACTGGTCACGTGACTGATTTTGCACTGATCATGTGGCTATCATGCACTGATCACATGGCTGATCATGCAATGATCACGGAGCTACCATGCACTGGTCATGTGACTGAACATGCACTGATCAGTAATTGATCATGCACTGATCACGTGACTGATCATGCATAGATCACGTGACTGATCATGCACAGATCACGTGACTGATCATGCACTGATCACGTGGCTATCATGCACTGCTCACTTGGCTGATCATGCAATAATCACGCAGCTACCATGTACTGGTCACATGACTGATCATGCACTGATCACATAATTGATCATGCACTGATCACCTGGCTTATCATGCATTGATCATGCGACTGATCATGTGCTGATCATGTTTGGTGTCACACACTGATCATGTGCCTCTGGAGGCAATGAACATAGAGCTGAGTAGGCAGGAATCAGTCAGCAGGCTATAATCATGGAACTCACCTCTGAGAAATCATGCCACTCAGCTGGCAATAATCAAGTAGATGAGCAGGCAGGAATTATGCAGCACAGGTGGCAATTGTCAAGGAGATGACAGGCAGGAATCGTGCAGCTCAGCTGGAAATTGTCAAGCAGATGAGCAGACAGTAATCACACAGCTCAGCAGGCCCTGATCACGTGACTGAGCATGCACTGTTCACGTGGCTGATCATGTACTGATCACGTGACTGATAATGCAGTGATCACGTGGCTATCATGCTCTGCTCACGTGGCTGATCATGCAACGATCACGTAGCAACCATGTACTGGTCTCGTGACTGATCATGCACTGATCACGTAATTGATCATGCACTGATCACATGGCTCATCACGCACTGATCCGGTGGCTGATCATGCACGTATCACGTGACTGATCATGCACTGATCACGTGGCTATCATGCACTGCTCACGTGGCTATCATGCACTGATCACGTGGCTACAACGCACAGATAACGTGGCTGATCATGCAATGATCACGTGACTGATCTTGCACTGATCACGTGGCTGATCATGCACTGATCACGCAGCTACCATGTACTGGTCACATGACTGATCATGCACTGATCACGTAATTGATCATGCACTGATCACCTGGCTTACCATGCATTGATTATGTGATTCATCATGTGCTGATCATGTTTCTGTCATACACTGATCATGTGCCTCTGGATGCAATAAACAAAGAGCTGAGTAGGCAGGAATCAGTAGGCAATAATCATGGAACTCAGCTCTGAGAAATCATGCTGCTCAGCTGGCAATAATCAAGTAGATGAGCAGGCAGGAATTATGCAGCACAGGTGGCAATTGTCAAGGAGATGACAGGCAGGAATTCTACAGCTCAACTGGCAATTGTCAAGCACATGAGCAGACAGTAATCACGAAGCTCAGCAGGCCCTGATCACATGACTGAGCATGCACTGTTCACGTCGCTGATCACACACCGATCACGTGAATGACCATGCACTGATCATGTGACTGATCATGCACTGATCATGGAGCTAACTTGCACTGATCACTTGGCTGATCATACACTGATCACGGGACTGATCGTGCACTGATCACGGCGCTATCATGCATTGACTACATGACTCCACATGCACTGATCTCGTGTCTGATCATGCACTGATCACCTGGCTATCATGCATGGCTCACGTGGCTGATCATGCATGATCACGCAGCTACCATGTACTGGTCACATGACTGATCATGCACTGATCATGTGACTGATCATGCAGTGATCACGTGGCTATCGTGCACTACTCACGTGGCTGATCATGCAATGATCATGTAGCTACCATGTACAGGTCAAGTGAATGATCATACACCCATCAGGTGACAGATCATGCACTGATCACGTGGCTATCATGCACTGATCACATGACTGCCCATGCACTGATCACGTGGATGATCATACACTAATCATGTGACAGATCATGCACTGATCACGTGGCTGATCATGCACTGATACCGTGACTGTGCATGGACTGATCACATGACTATCATGTAGTGATCACGTGACTTAATGGCGCTGGTCATGTGACTGATCATGCGCTGATCATGTTTGCTTTCATACACTGATCATGTGCCTCTGGAGGCAATAAACAAAGAGCTGAGTAGGCACGAATCAAACAGTCAGCAGGCAACAATCATGGAACTCAGCTGTGAGGAATCATGCTGCTCAGCTGGCAATAATCAAGCAGCTGAGCAGGCAGGAATTACGCAGCACAGCTGGCAATTGTCAAGCAGATGACAGGCAGGAATCGTGCAGCTCAGCTGGCAATTGTCAAGCAGATGAGCAGACAGTAATCACGCAGCTCAACAGGCCCTGATCACGTGACTGAGCATGCACTGTTCACATGGCTGATCATGTACTGATCACGTGACTGATAATGCACTGATCACGTGGCTATCATGCTCTGCTCACGTGGCTGATCATGCACTGATCACGTAGCAACCATGTACTGGTCTCGTGACTGATCATGCACTGATCACGTAATTGATCCTGCACTGATCACGTCGCTCATCACGCACTGATCCGGTGGCTGATCACACACGTATCACGTGACTGATCATGCACTGATCACGTGGCTATCATGCACTGCTCACGTGGCTATCATGCACTGATCACGTGGCTATCATGCACAGATAACGTGGCTGATCATGCAATGATCACGTGACTGATCTTGCACTGATCACGTGGCTGATCATGCAATGATCACGCAGCTACCATGTATTGGTCACATGACTGATTATGCACTGATCACGTAATTGATCATGCACTGATCACCTGGCTTACGATGCATTGATTATGTGATTCATCATGTGCTGATCATGTTTCGTGTCTTACACTGATCATGTGCCTCTGGATGCAATGAACAAAGAGCTGAGTAGGCAGGAATCAGTAGGCAATAATCATGGAACTCAGCTCTGAGAAATCATGCTGCTCAGCTGGCAATAATCAAGTAGATGAGCAGGCAGGAATTATGCAGCACAGGTGGCAATTGTCAAGGAGATGACAGGCAGGAATTCTACAGCTCAACTGGCAATTGTCAAGCACATGAGCAGACAGTAATCACGAAGCTCAGCAGGCCCTGATCACATGACTGAGCATGCACTGTTCACGTGGCTGATCACACACCGATCACGTGAATGACCATGCACTGATCATGTGACTGATCATGCACTGATCATGGAGCTAACTTGCACTGATCACTTGGCTGATCATACACTGATCACGGGACTGATCATGCACTGATCACGGGCTATCATGCATTGACTACATGACTGATCATGCACTGATCTCGTGTCTGATCACGCACTGATCACGTGGCTATCATGCATGGCTCACGTGGCTGATCATGCGATGATCACGCAGCTACCATGTACTGGTCACATGACTGATCATGCACTGATCACGTGACTGATCATGCAGTGATCACGTGGCTATCGTGCACTACTCACGTGGCTGATCATGCAATGATCACGTAGCTACCATGTACAGGTCAAGTGAATGATCATACACCCATCAGGTGACAGATCATGCACTGATCACGTGGCTATCATGCACTGATCACATGACTGCCCATGCACTGATCACGTGGATGATCATACACTAATCATGTGACAGATCATGCACTGATCACGTGGCTGATCATGCACTGATACCGTGACTGTGCATGGACTGATCACATGACTATCATGTAGTGATCACGTGACTTAATGGCGCTGATCATGTGACTGATCATGCGCTGATCATGTTTGCTATCATACACTGATCATGTGCCTCTGGAGGCAATAAACAAAGAGCTGAGTAGGCACGAATCAAACAGTCAGCAGGCAACAATCATGGAACTCAGCTGTGAGGAATCATGCTGCTCAGCTGGCAATAATCAAGCAGCTGAGCAGGCAGGAATTACGCAGCACAGCTGGCAATTGTGAAGCAGATGACAGGCAGGAATCGTGCAGCTCAGCTGGCAATTGTCAAGCAGATGAGCAGACAGTAATCACGCAGCTCAGCAGGCCCATATCACGTGACTGAGCATGCACTGTTCACGTGAATCATGCTGCTCAGTGGCAATAATCAAGCAGCTAGCAGGCAGGAATTACACAGCACAGCTGGAAATTGTCAAGCAGATGACAGGCAGGAATCGTGCAGCTCAGCTGGCAATTGTCAAGCAGATGAGCAGACAGGAATCACGCCGCTCAGCAGGCCCTGATCACGTGACTGAGCATGCACTGTTCACGTGGCTGATCATACACTGATCACGTGATTGATCATGCACTGATCACGTGGATATCATGCACTGATCACGTGGCTGATCATACACTGTTCACGTGTCTGATCATGCACTGATCACGTGGCTGATCATGCACTGCTCACGTAACTGATCATGCACTGATCACGTGGCTATCATGCACTGATCACGTGGCTGATCATGAACTGTTCACTTGGCTGATCATACACTGATCACGTGATTGATCATGCACTGATCACTTGGATATCATGCACTGATCACGTGGCTGATCATACACTGTTCACGTGTCTAACCATGCACTGATCACGTGGCTGATCATGCACTGATCACGTAACTGATCATGCACACATCACGTGGCTATCATGCACTGCTCACGTGGCTGATCATGGAATGATCATGAAGCTACCATGCACTGGT
Source organism: Bos javanicus (assembly GCF_032452875.1). Taxonomy (NCBI): domain Eukaryota; kingdom Metazoa; phylum Chordata; class Mammalia; order Artiodactyla; family Bovidae; genus Bos; species Bos javanicus. The sequence goes on from NW_026894536.1 coordinate 15,913, forward strand.
CACGTGATGATCATGCACAGATCACGTAAATGATCATGCACTGATCACGTGACTGATCATGCACTGATCACGTGACTGATAATGCACTGATCACGTGGCTATAATGCACTGCTCACGTGGCTGATCATGCACCGATCACGTAATTGATCCTGCACTGATCACGTGGCTCATCACGCACTGATCACGTGGCTGATCACACACTTATCACGTGACTGATCATGTACAGATCACGTGACTGATCATGCAGTGATCACGTGGCTATCCTGCACTGATCACGTGGATATCATGCACTGATCACGTGGCTGATCATGCACGATCACGTGACTGATCATGCACTGATCACGTGGCTCTCATGCACAGATCACGTGACTGATCATGCATTGATCACGTGAATGATCATGCACTGATCACGTGGCTATCATGCACTGATGACATGGCTGATCATGCCCTGATCACGTAGCTACATGCACTGATCACGTGAATGATCATGCACTGATCACGTGGCTGATCATGCACTGATCACGTGGCTATCATGCACTGATCACGTACTGATCATGCACTGATCACGTCTGATCATGCACTGATCACATGACTGATCATGCACTGATCACGTGGATGATCATGCACTGATCACGTGACTGATCATGCACTGATCACGTGGCTGATCATGCACTGATCATGTAGCTATCATGCACTGATCACGTGGCTGATCATGCACTGATCACGTGACTGATCATGCACTGATCACGTGGCTATCATGCACTGATCACGTGGCTGATCATGCACTGATCACGTGACTGATCATGCACTGATCACGTGACTGATCATGCACTGATCACGTGGCTATCATGCACTGATCACGTGGCTGATCATGCACTGATCACGTGGCTGATCATGCACTGATCACGTGGCTATCATGCACTGATCACGTGGCTGATCATGCACTGATCACGTAGCTACCATGCACTGGTCACGTGACTGATCATGCACTGATCACGGGACTGATCATGCACTGATCACGGGCTATCATGCACTGATCACATGACTGATCATGCACTGATCACGTGGCTGATCATGCACTGATCACGTGACTGATCATGCACTGATCACGTGGCTGATCATGCACTGATCACGTGATTGATCATGCACTGATCACGTGGCTGATCATGCACTGATCACGTGGCTGATCATGCACTGATCACGTGACTGATCATGCACTGATCACGTGACTGATCATGCACTGATCACGTGGCTATCATGCACTGATCACGTGGCTGATCATGCACTGATCACGTGACTGATCATGCACTGATCACGTGGCTATCATGCACTGATCACGTGGCTATCATGCACTGATCACGTGGCTGATCATGCACTGATCACGTGACTGATCATGCACTGATCACGTCTATATCATGCACTGATCACGTGGCTGATCATGCACTGATCACGTGGATGATCATGCACTGATCACGTGACTGATCATGCACTGATCACGTGGCTATCATGCACTGATCACGTGGCTGATCATGCACTGATCACGTAGCTATCATGCACTGATCACGTGACTGATCATGCACTGATCACGTAATTGATCATGCACTGATCAGTGACTGATCATGCACTGATCACGTGACTGATCATGCACTGATCACGTGACTGATCATGCACTGATCACGTGGCTATCATGCACTGATCACGTGGCTGATCATGCACTGATCACGTAGCTATCATGCACTGATCACGTGACTGATCATGCACTGATCACGTGACTGATCATGCACTGATCACGTGGCTGATCATGCACTGATCACGTGGCTGATCATGCACTGATCACGTGACTGATCATGCACTGATCACGTGGCTGATCATGCACTGATCACGTGGCTATCATGCACTGATCACGTGGCTGATCATGCACTGATCACGCAGCTACCATGTACTGGTCACATGACTGATCATGCACTGATCACGTGACTGATCATGCACTGATCACGTGGCTATCATGCACTACTCACGTGGCTGATCATGCAATGATCATGTAGCTACCATGTACAGGTCACGTGAATGATCATACACCCATCAGGTGACTGATCATGCACTGATCACGTGGCTATCATGCACTGATCATGACTGATCATGCACTGATCACGTCTATATCATGCACTGATCACATGACTGCCCATGCACTGATCACGTGGATGATCATACACTAATCATGTGACAGATCATGCACTGATCACGTGGCTGATCATGCACTGATACCGTGACTGAGCATGGACTGATCACATGACTATCATGTAGTGATCACGTGACTTAATGGCGCTGATCATGTGACTGATCATGCGCTGATCATGTTTGCTATCATACACTGATCATGTGCCTCTGGAGGCAATAAACAAAGAGCTGAGTAGGCACGAATCAAAAGTCAGCAGGCAATAATCATGGAACTCAGCTGTGAGGAATCATGCTGCTCAGCTGGCAATAATCAAGCAGCTGAGCAGGCAGGAATTACGCAGCACAGCTGGCAATTGTCAAGCAGATGACAGGCAGGAATCGTGCAGCTCAGCTGGCAATTGTCAAGCAGATGAGCAGACAGTAATCACGCAGCTCAGCAGGCCCTGATCACGTGACTGAGCATGCACTGTTCACGTGGCTGATCATACACTGATCACGTGACTGATCATGCACTGATCACGTGATGATCATGCACTGATCACGTGGCTGATCATGCACTGATCACGTGGCTGATCATGCACTGATCACGTGGCTGATCATGCACTGATCACGTGGCTATCATGCACTGATCACGTGACTGATCATGCACTGATCACGTGGCTGATCATGCACTGATCACGTGGCTGATCATGCACTGATCACGTGGCTGATCATGCACTGATCACGTGACTGATCATGCACTGATCACGTGACTATCATGCACTGATCACGTGGCTATCATGCACTGATCACGTGGCTATCATGCACTGATCACGTGGCTATCATGCACTGATATCATGCACTGATCACGTGGCTGATCATGCACGATCACGTGACTGATCATGCACTGATCACGTGGCTATCATGCACTGATCACGTGGCTCTCATGCACTGATATCATGCACTGATCACGTGGCTGATCATGCACTGATCACGTGACTGATCATGCACTGATCACGTGGCTATCATGCACTGATCACGTGGCTCTCATGCACTGATATCATGCACTGATCACGTGGCTGATCACACACTGATCACGTGACTGATCATGCACTGATCACGTGGCTATCATGCACTGATCACGTGGCTGATCATGCACTGATCACGTAGCTACCATGCACTGATCACGTGACTGATCATGCACTGATCACGTGACTGATCATGCACTGATCACGTGACTGATCATGCACTGATCACGTGACTGATCATGCACTGATCACGTGGCTATCATGCACTGATCACGTGGCTGATCATGCACTGATCACGTAGCTACCATGCACTGATCACGTGACTGATCATGCACTGATCACGTAACTGATCATGCACTGATCACGTGGCTGATCACACTGATCACGTGACTGATCATGCACTGATCACGTGGCTATCATGCACTGATCACGTGGCTGATCATGCACTGATCACGTGGATATCATGCACTGATCACGTGGCTGATCACACACTGATCACGTGACTGATCATGCACTGATCACGTGGCTGATCATGCACTGATCACGTGGCTATCATGCACTGATCACGTGGCTGATCATGCAATGATCACGTAGCTACCATGTACTGGTCACGTGACTGATCATGCACTGATCACGTGACTGATCATGCACTGATCACGTGGCTATCATGCACTGATCACGTGGCTGATCACACACGTATCACGTGACTGATCATGCACTGATCACGTGAATGATCATGCACTGATCACGTGGCTATCATGCACTGATCACGTGGCTATCATGCACTGATCACGTGGCTGATCATGCACTGATCACGTGACTGATCATGCACTGATCACGTGACTGATCATGCACTGATCACGTGGCTATCATGCACTGATCACGTGGCTGATCATGCACTGATCACGTGGCTATCATGCACTGATCACGTGACTGATCATGCACTGATCACATGACTGATCATGCACTGATCACGTGGCTTATCATGCACTGATCATGTGACTGATCATGCGCTGATCATGTTTGGTATCATACACTGATCATGTGCCTCTGGAGGCAATGAACAAAGAGCTGAGTAGGCACGAATCAGTCAGCAGGCTATAATCATGGAACTCAGCTGTGAGAAATCATGCTGCTCAGCTGGCAATAATCAAGCAGCTGAGCAGGCAGGAATTATGCAGCACAGGTGGCAATTGTCAAGCAGATGACAGGCAGGAATCGTGCAGCTCAGCTGGCAATTGTCAAGCAGATGAGCAGACAGTAATCACGCAGCTCAGCAGGCCCTGATCACGTGACTGAGCATGCACTGTTCACGTGGCTGATCACACACTGATCACGTGACTGATCATGCACTGATCACGTGACTGATCATGCACTGATCACGTGGCTGATCATGCACTGATCACGTGGCTGATCATGCACTGATCACGGGACTGATCATGCACTGATCACGGGCTATCATGCACTGATCACGTGACTGATCATGCACTGATCACGTGGCTGATCATGCACTGATCACGTGACTGATCATGCACTGATCACGTGACTGATCATGCACTGATCACGTGGCTGATCATGCACTGATCACGTGGCTATCATGCACTGATCACGTGGCTGATCATGCAATGATCACGTAGCTACCATGCACTGATCACGTGACTGATCATGCACTGATCACGTAACTGATCATGCACTGATCACGTGGCTGATCATGCACTGATCACGTGGCTGATCATGCACTGATCACGTGACTGATCATGCACTGATCACGTGACTGATCATGCACTGATCACGTGGCTATCATGCACTGATCACGTGGCTGATCATGCACTGATCACGTGCCTGATCATGCACTGATCACGTGACTGATCATGCACTGATCACGTGACTGATCATGCACTGATCACGTGGCTGATCATGCACTGATCACGTGGCTATCATGCACTGATCACGTGGCTGATCATGCACTGATCACGTAGCTATCATGTACTGATCACGTGACTGATCATGCACTGATCACGTGACTGATCATGCACTGATCACGTGGCTGATCATGCACTGATCACGTGGCTGATCATGCACTGATCACGTGACTGATCATGCACTGATCACGTGACTGATCATGCACTGATCACGTGGCTATCATGCACTGCTCACGTGGCTGATCATGCATGATCACGCAGCTACCATGTACTGGTCACATGACTGATCATGCACTGATCACGTGACTGATCATGCACTGATCACGTGGCTATCATGCACTATCACGTGGCTGATCATGCAATGATCATGTAGCTACCATGTACAGGTCACGTGAATGATCATACACCCATCAGGTGACTGATCATGCACTGATCACGTGGCTATCATGCACTGATCACGTGACTGATCATGCACTGATCACGTCTATATCATGCACTGATCACATGACTGCCCATGCACTGATCACGTGGATGATCATACACTAATCATGTGACAGATCATGCACTGATCACGTGGCTGATCATGCACTGATACCGTGACTGAGCATGGACTGATCACATGACTATCATGTAGTGATCACGTGACTTAATGGCGCTGATCATGTGACTGATCATGCGCTGATCATGTTTGCTATCATGCACTGATCATGTGCCTCTGGAGGCAATAAACAAAGAGCTGAGTAGGCACGAATCAAACAGTCAGCAGGCAATAATCATGGAACTCAGCTGTGAGGAATCATGCTGCTCAGCTGGCAATAATCAAGCAGCTGAGCAGGCAGGAATTACGCAGCACAGCTGGCAATTGTCAAGCAGATGACAGGCAGGAATCGTGCAGCTCAGCTGGCAATTGTCAAGCAGATGAGCAGACAGTAATCACGCAGCTCAGCAGGCCCTGATCACGTGACTGAGCATGCACTGTTCACGTGGCTGATCATACACTGATCACGTAATGATCATGCACTGATCACGTGGCTATCATGCACTGATCACGTGGCTGATCATGCACTGATCACGCTGCTGACCATGCACTGATCACGTGACTGATCATGCACTGATCACGTGGCTATCATGCACTGATCACGTGGCTGATCATGCACTGATCACGTGGCTACCATGCACTGGTCACGTGACTGATCATGCACTGATCAGTGACTGATCATGCACTGATCACGTGGCTGATCATGCACTGATCACGTGACTGATCATGCACTGATCACGTGGCTATCATGCACTGCTCACTTGGCTGATCATGCAATGATCACGCAGCTACCATGTACTGGTCACGTGACTGATCATGCACTGATCACGTAACTGATCATGCACTGATCACGTGGCTTATCATGCACTGATCATGTGACTGATCATGCACTGATCATGTTTGGTGTCATACACTGATCATGTGCCTCTGGAGGCAATGAACATAGAGCTGAGTAGGCAGGAATCAGTCAGCAGGCTATAATCATGGAACTCAGCTCTGAGAAATCATGCTGCTCAGCTGGCAATAATCAAGCAGATGAGCAGGCAGGAATTATGCAGCACAGGTGGCAATTGTCAAGGAGATGACAGGCAGGAATCGTGCAGCTCAGCTGGCAATTGTCAAGCAGATGAGCAGACAGTAATCACGCAGCTCAGCAGGCCCTGATCACGTGACTGATCATGCACTGATCACGTGGCTGATCACACACTGATCACGTGACTGATCATGCACTGATCACGTGACTGATCATGCACTGATCACGTGGCTGATCATGCACTGATCACGTGGCTGATCATGCACTGATCACGTGACTGATCATGCACTGATCACGGGCTATCATGCACTGACACATGACTGACATGCACTGATCACGTGGCTGATCATGCACTGATCACGTGACTGATCATGCACTGATCACGTGACTGATCATGCACTGATCACGTGGCTATCATGCACTGATCACGTGGCTGATCATGCAATGATCACGTAGCTACCATGCACTGATCACGTGACTGATCATGCACTGATCACGTAATTGATCATGCACTGATCACGTGGCTGATCATGCACTGATCACGTGGCTGATCATGCACTGATCACGTGACTGATCATGCACTGATCACGTGACTGATCATGCACTGATCACGTGGCTGATCATGCACTGATCACGTGACTGATCATGCACTGATCACGTGGCTGATCATGCACTGATCACGTGACTGATCATGCACTGATCACGTGACTGATCATGCACTGATCACGTGGCTATCATGCACTGCTCACGTGGCTGATCATGCATGATCACGCAGCTACCATGTACTGGTCACATGACTGATCATGCACTGATCACGTGACTGATCATGCACTGATCACGTGGCTATCATGCACTACTCACGTGGCTGATCATGCAATGATCATGTAGCTACCATGTACAGGTCACGTGAATGATCATACACCCATCAGGTGACTGATCATGCACTGATCACGTGGCTATCATGCACTGATCACGTGACTGATCATGCACTGATCACGTCTATATCATGCACTGATCACATGACTGCCCATGCACTGATCACGTGGATGATCATACACTGATCATGTGACAGATCATGCACTGATCACGTGCCTGATCATGAACTGATACCGTGACTGTGCATGGACTGATCACATGACTATCATGTAGTGATGACGTGACTTAATGGCGCTGATCATGTGACTGATCATGCGCTGAACATGTTTGCTATCATACACTGATCATGTGCCTCTGGAGGCAATAAACAAAGAGCTGAGTAGGCACGAATCAAAAGTCAGCAGGCAATAATCATGGAACTCAGCTGTGAGGAATCATGCTGCTCAGCTGGCAATAATCAAGCAGCTGAGCAGGCAGGAATTACACAGCACAGCTGGCAATTGTCAAGCAGACGAGAGGCAGGAATCGTGCAGCTCAGCTGGAAATTGTCAAGCAGATGAGCAGACAGTAATCACGCAGCTCAGCAGGCCCTGATCACGTGACTGAGCATGCACTGTTCACGTGGCTGATCATACACTGATCACGTGTCTGATCATGCACTGCTCACTTGGATATCATGCACTGATCACGTGGCTGATCATACACTGTTCACGTGTCTGACCATGCACTGATCACGTGGCTGATCATACACTGATCACGTAACTGATCATGCACTGATCACGTGGCTATCATGCACTGATCACGTGGCTGATCATGCACTGATCACGTGGCTGATCACACACTGTCACGTGACATATCATGCACTGATCACGTGGCTATCATGCACTGATCACGTGGCTGATCATGCACTGATCACGTGGCTGATCACACACGTGACTGATCATGCACTGATCACGTGGCTGATCATGCACTGATCACGTGGCTGATCATGCACTGATCACGTGGCTGATCATGCACTGATCACGTGACTGATCATGCACTGATCACGTGACTGATCATGCACTGATCACGTGGCTATCATGCACTGATCACGTGGCTGATCATGCACTGATCAGTGACTGATCATGCACTGATCACGTGACTGATCATGCACTGATCACGTGGCTGATCATGCACTGATCACGTGGCTATCATGCACTGATCACGTGGCTGATCATGCAATGATCACGCAGCTATCATGTACTGGTCACGTGACTGATCATGCACTGATCACATATTGATCATGCACTGATCACGTGGCTTATCATGCACTGATCATGTGACTGATCATGCACTGATCATGTTTGGTGTCATACACTGATCATGTGCCTCTGGAGGCAATGAACAAAGAGCTGAGTAGGCACGAATCAGTCAGCAGGCTATAATCATGGAACTCAGCTGTGAGAAATCATGCTGCTCAGCTGGCAATAATCAAGCAGCTGAGCAGGCAGGAATTATGCAGCACAGGTGGCAATTGTCAAGCAGATGACAGGCAGGAATCGTGCAGCTCAGCTGGCAATTGTCAAGCAGATGAGCAGACAGTAATCACGCAGCTCAGCAGGCCCTGATCACGTGACTGAGCATGCACTGTTCACGTGGCTGATCACACACTGATCACGTGACTGATCATGCACTGATCACGTGACTGATCATGCACTGATCACGTGGCTGATCATGCACTGATCACGTGGCTGATCATGCACTGATCACGGGACTGATCATGCACTGATCACGGGCTATCATGCACTGACTACATGACTCACATGCACTGATCACGTGGCTGATCATGCACTGATCACGTGACTGATCATGCACTGATCACGTGACTGATCATGCACTGATCACGTGGCTATCATGCACTGATCACGTGGCTGATCATGCAATGATCACGTAGCTACCATGTACTGATCACGTGACTGATCATGCACTGATCACGTAATTGATCATGCACTGATCACGTGGCTGATCATGCACTGATCACGTGGCTGATCATGCACTGATCACGTGACTGATCATGCACTGATCACGTGACTGATCATGCACTGATCACGTGGCTGATCATGCACTGATCACGTGGCTGATCATGCACTGATCACGTGGCTGATCATGCACTGATCACGTGACTGATCATGCACTGATCACGTGACTGATCATGCACTGATCACGTGGCTATCATGCACTGCTCACGTGGCTGATCATGCATGATCACGCAGCTACCATGTACTGGTCACATGACTGATCATGCACTGATCACGTGACTGATCATGCACTGATCACGTGGCTATCATGCACTACTCACGTGGCTGATCATGCAATGATCATGTAGCTACCATGTACAGGTCACGTGAATGATCATACACCCATCAGGTGACTGATCATGCACTGATCACGTGGCTATCATGCACTGATCACGAGACTGATCATGCACTGATCACGTCTATATCATGCACTGATCACATGACTGCCCATGCACTGATCACGTGGATGATCATACACTAATCATGTGACAGATCATGCACTGATCACGTGCCTGATCATGAACTGATACCGTGACTGTGCATGGACTGATCACATGACTATCATGTAGTGATGACGTGACTTAATGGCGCTGATCATGTGACTGATCATGCGCTGATCATGTTTGCTATCATACACTGATCATGTGCCTCTGGAGGCAATAAACAAAGAGCTGAGTAGGCACGAATCATAAGTCAGCAGTCAATAATCATGGAACTCAGCTGTGAGGAATCATGCTGCTCAGCTGGCAATAATCAAGCAGCTGAGCAGGCAGGAATTACGCAGCACAGCTGGCAATTGTCAAGCAGATGACAGGCAGGAATCGTGCAGCTCAGCTGGCAATTGTCAAGCAGATGAGCAGACAGTAATCACGCAGCTCAGCAGGCCCTGATCACGTGACTGAGCATGCACTGTTCACGTGGCTGATCATACACTGATCACGTGTCTGATCATGCACTGCTCACTTGGATATCATGCACTGATCACGTGGCTGATCATACACTGTTCACGTGTCTGACCATGCACTGATCACGTGGCTGATCATACACTGCTCACGTAACTGATCATGCACTGATCACGTGGCTATCATGCACTGATCACGTGGCTGATCATGCACTGATCACGTGGCTGATCACACACTGATCACGTGACTATCATGCACTGATCACGTGGCTATCATGCACTGATCACGTGGCTGATCATGCACTGATCACGTGGCTGATCACACACTGATCACGTGACTGATCATGCACTGATCACGTGGCTATCATGCACTGATCACGTGGCTGATCATGCACTGATCACGTGACTGATCATGCACTGATCACGTGACTGATCATGCACTGATCACGTGACTGATCATGCACTGATCACGTGGCTATCATGCACTGATCACGTGGCTGATCATGCACTGATCACGTGACTGATCATGCACTGATCACGTGACTGATCATGCACTGATCACGTGGCTGATCATGCACTGATCACGTGGCTATCATGCACTGATCACGTGGCTGATCATGCACTGATCACGCAGCTACCATGTACTGGTCACGTGACTGATCATGCACTGATCACATAATTGATCATGCACTGATCACGTGGCTTATCATGCACTGATCATGTGACTGATCATGTGCTGATCATGTTTGGTGTCATACACTGATCATGTGCCTCTGGAGGCAATGAACATAGAGCTGAGTAGGCAGGAATCAGTCAGCAGGCTATAATCATGGAACTCAGCTCTGAGAAATCATGCTGCTCAGCTGGCAATAATCAAGCAGATGAGCAGGCAGGAATTATGCAGCACAGGTGGCAATTGTCAAGCAGATGACAGGCAGGAATCGTGCAGCTCAGCTGGCAATTGTCAAGCAGATGAGCAGACAGTAATCACGCAGCTCAGCAGGCCCTGATCACGTGACTGAGCATGCACTGTTCACGTGGCTGATCACACACTGATCACGTGACTGATCATGCACTGATCACGTGACTGATCATGCACTGATCACGTGGCTATCATGCACTGATCACGTGGCTGATCATGCACTGATCACGGGACTGATCATGCACTGATCACGGGCTATCATGCACTGACACATGACTGATCATGCACTGATCACGTGGCTGATCATGCACTGATCACGTGACTGATCATGCACTGATCACGTGACTGATCATGCACTGATCACGTGGCTATCATGCACTGATCACGTGGCTGATCATGCAATGATCACGTAGCTACCATGTACTGATCACGTGACTGATCATGCACTGATCACGTAATTGATCATGCACTGATCACGTGGCTGATCATGCACTGATCACGTGGCTGATCATGCACTGATCACGTGACTGATCATGCACTGATCACGTGACTGATCATGCACTGATCACGTGGCTGATCATGCACTGATCACGTGACTGATCATGCACTGATCACGTGGCTGATCATGCACTGATCACGTGACTGATCATGCACTGATCACGTGTCTGATCATGCACTGATCACGTGGCTATCATGCACTGCTCACGTGGCTGATCATGCATGATCACGCAGCTACCATGTACTGGTCACATGACTGATCATGCACTGATCACGTGACTGATCATGCACTGATCACGTGGCTATCATGCACTACTCACGTGGCTGATCATGCAATGATCATGTAGCTACCATGTACAGGTCACGTGAATGATCATACACCCATCAGGTGACTGATCATGCACTGATCACGTGGCTATCATGCACTGATCACGAGACTGATCATGCACTGATCACGTCTATATCATGCACTGATCACATGACTGCCCATGCACTGATCACGTGGATGATCATACACTAATCATGTGACAGATCATGCACTGATCACGTGGCTGATCATGAACTGATACCGTGACTGTGCATGGACTGATCACATGACTATCATGTAGTGATGACGTGACTTAATGGCGCTGATCATGTGACTGATCATGCGCTGAACATGTTTGCTATCATACACTGATCATGTGCCTCTGGAGGCAATAAACAAAGAGCTGAGTAGGCACGAATCAAAAGTCAGCAGGCAATAATCAAGGAACTCAGCTGTGAGGAATCATGCTGCTCAGCTGGCAATAATCAAGCAGCTGAGCAGGCAGGAATTACGCAGCACAGCTGGCAATTGTCAAGCAGACGACAGGCAGGAATCGTTCAGCTCAGCTGGCAATTGTCAAGCAGATGAGCAGACAGTAATCACGCAGCTCAGCAGGCCCTGATCACGTGACTGAGCATGCACTGTTCACGTGGCTGATCATACACTGATCACGTGTTTGATCATGCACTGCTCACTTGGATATCATGCACTGATCACGTGGCTGATCATACACTGTTCACGTGTCTGACCATGCACTGATCACATGTCTGGTCATACACTGCTCACGTAACTGATCATGCACTGATCACGTGGCTATCATGCACTGATCACGTGGCTGATCATGCACTGATCACGTGGCTGATCACACACTGTCACGTGACATATCATGCACTGATCACGTGGCTATCCTGCACTGATCACGTGGCTATCATGCACTGATCACGTGGCTGATCACACACTGATCACGTGACTGATCATGCACTGATCACGTGGCTATCATGCACTGATCACGTGGCTATCATGCACTGATCACGTGATGATCATGCACTGATCACGTGACTGATCATGCACTGATCACGTGACTGATCATGCACTGATCACGTGGCTATCATGCACTGATCACGTGGCTGATCATGCACTGATCACGTGGCTGATCATGCACTGATCACGTGGCTGATCATGCACTGATCACGTGACTGATCATGCACTGATCACGTGACTGATCATGCACTGATCACGTGGCTATCATGCACTGATCACGTGGCTGATCATGCACTGATCACGTGACTGATCATGCACTGATCACTGGCTATCATGCACTGATCACGTGGCTATCATGCACTGATCACGTGGCTGATCATGCACTGATCACGTGACTGATCATGCACTGATCACGTCTATATCATGCACTGATCACGTGACTGATCATGCACTGATCACGTGGCTGATCATGCACTGATCACGTGACTGATCATGCACTGATCACGTGGCTATCATGCACTGATCACGTGGCTGATCATGCACTGATCACGTAGCTATCATGCACTGATCACGTGACTGATCATGCACTGATCACGTAACTGATCATGCACTGATCAGTGACTGATCATGCACTGATCACGTGACTGATCATGCACTGATCACGTGACTGATCATGCACTGATCACGTGGCTATCATGCACTGATCACGTGGCTGATCATGCACTGATCACGTAGCTACCATGCACTGATCACGTGACTGATCATGCACTGATCACGTGGCTGATCATGCACTGATCACGTGGCTGATCATGCACTGATCACGTGGCTGATCATGCACTGATCACATGGCTGATCATGCACTGATCACGTGACTGATCATGCACTGATCACGTGGCTATCATGCACTACTCACGTGGCTGATCATGCAATGATCATGTAGCTACCATGTACTGGTCACGTGACTGATCATGCACTGATCACGTGACTGATCATGCACTGATCACGTGCCTGATCATGCACTGATCACGTGACTGATCATGCACTGATCACATAGCTATCATGCACTGATCACGTGGCTGATCATGCACTGATCACGTGGCTGATCATGCACTGATACCGTGACTGAGCATGGACTGATCACATGACTATCATGTAGTGATCACGTGACTTAATGGCACTGATCATGTGACTGATCATGCGCTGATCATGTTTGCTATCATACACTGATCATGTGCCTCTGGAGGCAATAAACAAAGAGCTGAGTAGGCACGAATCAAACAGTCAGCAGGCACCAATCATGGAACTCAGCTGTGAGGAATCATGCTGCTCAGCTGGCAATAATCAAGCAGCTGAGCAGGCAGGAATTACGCAGCACAGCTGGCAATTGTCAAGCAGATGACAGGCAGGAATCGTGCAGCTCAGCTGGCAATTGTCAAGCAGATGAGCAGACAGTAATCACGCAGCTCAGCAGGCCCTGATCACGTGACTGAGCATGCACTGTTCACGTGAATCATGCTGCTCAGCTGGCAATAATCAAGCAGCTGAGCAGGCAGGAATTACACAGCACAGCTGGCAATTGTCAAGCAGATGACAGGCAGGAATCGTGCAGCTCAGCTGGCAATTGTCAAGCAGATGAGCAGACAGTAATCACGCAGCTCATCATGCACTGATCACGTGACTGATCATGCACTGTTCACGTGGCTGATCATACACTGATCACGTGACTGATCATGCACTGATCACTTGGATATCATGCACTGATCACGTGGCTGATCATACACTGATCACGTGTCTGACCATGCACTGATCACGTGGCTGATCATACACTGCTCACGTAACTGATCATGCACTGATCACGTGGCTATCATGCACTGATCACGTGGCTGATCATGCACTGATCACGTGGCTGATCACACACCTGTCACGTGACTATCATGCACTGATCACGTGGCACTCATGCACTGATCACGTGGCTGATCATACACTGATCACGTGACTGATCATGCACACATCACGTGGCTATCATGCACTGCTCACGTGGCTGTCATGGAATGATCACGTAGCTACCATATACTGGTCACGTGACTGATCATGCACTGATCACGTAAATGATCATGCACTGTTCACGTGACTGATCATGCACTGATCACGTGACTGATCATGCACTGATCACGTGGCTATCATGCACTGCTCACGTGGCTGATCATGCACGATCACGTAGCAACCATGTACTGGTCACGTGACTGATCATGCACTGATCACGTAATTGATCATGCACTGATCACGTGGCTCATCATGCACTGATCACGTGGCTGATCACACTGATCACGTGACTGATCATGCACTGATCACGTGACTGATCATGCACTGATCACGTGGCTATCATGCACTGATCACGTGGATATCATGCACTGATCACGTGGCTGATCACACACGATCACGTGACTGATCATGCACTGATCACGTGGCTATCATGCACTGATCACGTGGCTGATCATGCACTGATCACGTGGCTATCATGCACTGATCACGTGGCTGATCATGCACTGATCACGTAGCTACCATGCACTGATCACGTGACTGATCATGCACTGATCACGTGGCTGATCATGCACTGATCACGTGACTGATCATGCACTGATCACGTGGCTGATCATGCACTGATCACGTGGCTGATCATGCACTGATCACGTGGCTGATCATGCACTGATCACGTGACTGATCATGCACTGATCACGTGACTATCATGCACTGATCACGTGGCTGATCATGCACTGATCACGTGGCTATCATGCACTGATCACGTGGCTGATCATGCACTGATCACGTGACTGATCATGCACTGATCACGTGGCTATCATGCACTGATCACGTGGCTATCATGCACTGATATCATGCACTGATCACGTGGCTGATCACACACTGATCACGTGACTGATCATGCACTGATCACGTGGCTGATCATGCACTGATCACGTGACTGATCATGCACTGATCACGTGACTGATCATGCACTGATCACGTGGCTGATCATGCACTGATCACGTGACTGATCATGCACTGATCACGTGACTGATCATGCACTGATCACGTGACTGATCATGCACTGATCACGTGGCTGATCATGCACTGATCACGTGGCTGATCATGCACTGATCACGTGACTGATCATGCACTGATCACGTGACTGATCATGCACTGATCAGTGGCTATCATGCACTGATCACGTGGCTGATCATGCACTGATCACGTGACTGATCATGCACTGATCACGTGGCTATCATGCACTGATCACGTGGCTATCATGCACTGATCACGTGGCTGATCATGCACTGATCACGTGACTGATCATGCACTGATCACGTCTATATCATGCACTGATCACATGACTGATCATGCACTGATCACGTGGCTGATCATGCACTGATCACGTGACTGATCATGCACTGATCACGTGGCTATCATGCACTGATCACGTGGCTGATCATGCAATGATCACGTAGCTACCATGCACTGATCACGTGACTGATCATGCACTGATCACGTAATTGATCATGCACTGATCACGTGACTGATCATGCACTGATCACGTGACTGATCATGCACTGATCACGTGACTGATCATGCACTGATCACGTGGCTATCATGCACTGATCACGTGGCTGATCATGCACTGATCACGTGGCTATCATGCACTGATCACGTGACTGATCATGCACTGATCACGTGGCTGATCATGCACTGATCACGTGGCTGATCATGCACTGATCACGTGACTGATCATGCACTGATCACGTGACTGATCATGCACTGATCACGTGGCTATCATGCACTGATCACGTGGCTGATCATGCACTGATCACGTGCCTGATCATGCACTGATCACATGGCTGATCATGCACTGATCACGTGACTGATCATGCACTGATCACGTGGCTATCATGCACTATCACGTGGCTGATCATGCAATGATCATGTAGCTACCATGTACTGGTCACGTGACTGATCATGCACTGATCACGTGACTGATCATGCACTGATCACGTGGCTGATCATGCACTGATCACGTGACTGATCATGCACTGATCACGTGGCTATCATGCACTGATCACGTGGCTGATCATGCACTGATCACGTGGCTGATCATGCACTGATACCGTGACTGAGCATGGACTGATCACATGACTATCATGTAGTGATCACGTGACTTAATGGCGCTGATCATGTGACTGATCATGCACTGATCATGTTTGCTATCATACACTGATCATGTGCCTCTGGAGGCAATAAACAAAGAGCTGAGTAGGCACGAATCAAACAGTCAGCAGGCAATAATCATGGAACTCAGCTGTGAGGAATCATGCTGCTCAGCTGGCAATAATCAAGCAGCTGAGCAGGCAGGAATTACGCAGCACAGCTGGCAATTGTCAAGCAGATGACAGGCAGGAATCGTGCAGCTCAGCTGGCAATTGTCAAGCAGATGAGCAGACAGTAATCACGCAGCTCAGCAGGCCCTGATCACGTGACTGAGCATGCACTGTTCACGTGAATCATGCTGCTCAGCTGGCAATAATCATGCAGCTGATCAGGCAGGAATTACACAGCACAGCTGGCAATTGTCAAGCAGATGACAGGCAGGAATCGTGCAGCTCAGCTGGCAATTGTCAAGCAGATGAGCAGACAGTAATCACGCAGCTCATCAGGCACTGATCACGTGACTGATCATGCACTGATCACGTGGCTGATCATACACTGATCACGTGATTGATCATGCACTGATCACGTGGATATCATGCACTGATCACGTGGCTGATCATACACTGTTCACGTGTCTGATCATGCACTGATCACGTGGCTGATCATGCACTGATCACGTGACTGATCATGCACTGATCACGTGGCTATCATGCACTGATCACGTGGCTGATCATGCACTGATCACGTGGCTGATCACACACTGTCACGTGACTATCATGCACTGATCACGTGGCACTCATGCACTGATCACGTGGCTGATCATACACTGATCACGTGACTGATCATGCACTGATCACGTGGCTATCATGCACTGATCACGTGGCTGTCATGGAATGATCATGAAGCTACCATATACTGGTCACGTGACTGATCATGCACTGATCACGTAAATGATCATGCACTGATCACGTGACTGATCATGCACTGATCACGTGACTGATCATGCACTGATCACGTGGCTATCATGCACTGATCACGTGGCTGATCATGCAACGATCACGTAGCAACCATGTACTGGTCACGTGACTGATCATGCACTGATCACGTAATTGATCATGCACTGATCACGTGGCTCATCATGCACTGATCACGTGGCTGATCACACTGTATCACGTGACTGATCATGCACTGATCACGTGACTGATCATGCACTGATCACGTGGCTATCATGCACTGATCACGTGGATATCATGCACTGATCACGTGGCTGATCACACACGTATCACGTGACTGATCATGCACTGATCACGTGGCTATCATGCACTGATCACGTGGCTATCATGCACTGATCACGTGGCTATCATGCACTGATCACGTGGCTGATCATGCACTGATCACGTAGCTATCATGCACTGATCACGTGACTGATCATGCACTGATCACGTGGCTGATCATGCACTGATCACGTGACTGATCATGCACTGATCACGTGGCTGATCATGCACTGATCACGCAGCTACCATGCACTGATCACGTGACTGATCATGCACTGATCACGTAATTGATCATGCACTGATCACGTGGCTTATCATGCACTGATCATGTGACTGATCATGTGCTGATCATGTTTCTGTCATACACTGATCATGTGCCTCTGGAGGCAATGAACAAAGAGCTGAGTAGGCAGGAATCAGTAGGCAATAATCATGGAACTCAGCTCTGAGAAATCATGCTGCTCAGCTGGCAATAATCAAGTAGATGAGCAGGCAGGAATTATGCAGCACAGGTGGCAATTGTCAAGCAGATGACAGGCAGGAATCGTGCAGCTCAGCTGGCAATTGTCAAGCACATGAGCAGACAGTAATCACGCAGCTCAGCAGGCCCTGATCACGTGACTGATCATGCACTGATCACGTGGCTGATCATACACTGATCACGTGACTGATCATGCACTGATCACGTGGCTATCATGCACTGATCACGTGACTGATCATGCACTGATCACGTGATTGATCATGCACTGATCACGTGGCTATCATGCACTGATCACGTGGCTGATCATGCACTGATCACGTGGCTGATCATGCACTGATCACGTGGCTGATCATGCACTGATCACGTGGCTGATCATGCACTGATCACGTGGCTGATCATGCATGATCACGCAGCTACCATGTACTGGTCACATGACTGATCATGCACTGATCACGTGACTGATCATGCACTGATCACGTGGCTATCATGCACTACTCACGTGGCTGATCATGCAATGATCATGTAGCTACCATGTACAGGTCACGTGAATGATCATACACCCATCAGGTGACTGATCATGCACTGATCACGTGGCTATCATGCACTGATCACGTGACTGATCATGCACTGATCACGTCTATATCATGCACTGATCACATGACTGCCCATGCACTGATCACGTGGATGATCATACACTAATCATGTGACAGATCATGCACTGATCACGTGGCTGATCATGCACTGATACCGTGACTGAGCATGGACTGATCACATGACTATCATGTAGTGATCACGTGACTTAATGGCGCTGATCATGTGACTGATCATGCGCTGATCATGTTTGCTATCATACACTGATCATGTGCCTCTGGAGGCAATAAACAAAGAGCTGAGTAGGCACGAATCAAAAGTCAGCAGGCAATAATCATGGAACTCAGCTGTGAGGAATCATGCTGCTCAGCTGGCAATAATCAAGCAGCTGAGCAGGCAGGAATTACGCAGCACAGCTGGCAATTGTCAAGCAGATGACAGGCAGGAATCGTGCAGCTCAGCTGGCAATTGTCAAGCAGATGAGCAGACAGTAATCACGCAGCTCAGCAGGCCCTGATCACGTGACTGAGCATGCACTGTTCACGTGGCTGATCATACACTGATCACGTGATTGATCATGCACTGATCACTTGGATATCATGCACTGATCACGTGGCTGATCATACACTGTTCACGTGTCTGACCATGCACTGATCACGTGGCTGATCATACACTGCTCACGTAACTGATCATGCACTGATCACGTGGCTATCATGCACTGATCACGTGGCTGATCATGCACTGTCACGTGGCTGATCACACACTGTCACGTGACTATCATGCACTGATCACGTGGCTGATCATGCACTGATCACGTGACTGATCATGCACTGATCACGTGACTGATCATGCACTGATCACGTGACTGATCATGCACTGATCACGTGACTGATCATGCACTGATCACGTGGCTATCATGCACTGATCACGTGGCTGATCATGCACTGATCACGTAGCTACCATGTACTGGTCACGTGACTGATCATGCACTGATCACGTAATGATCATGCACTGATCACGTGGCTGATCATGCACTGATCACGTGGCTGATCATGCACTGATCACGTGACTGATCATGCACTGATCACGTGACTGATCATGCACTGATCACGTGGCTATCATGCACTGATCACGTGGCTGATCATGCACTGATCACGTGCCTGATCATGCACTGATCACATGACTGATCATGCACTGATCACGTGACTGATCATGCACTGATCACGTGGCTATCATGCACTACTCACGTGGCTGATCATGCAATGATCATGTAGCTACCATGTACTGGTCACGTGACTGATCATACACCCATCAGGTGACTGATCATGCACTGATCACGTGCCTGATCATGCACTGATCACGTGACTGATCATGCACTGATCACATAGCTATCATGCACTGATCACGTGGCTGATCATGCACTGATCACGTGGCTGATCATGCACTGATACCGTGACTGAGCATGGACTGATCACATGACTATCATGTAGTGATCACGTGACTTAATGGCGCTGATCATGTGACTGATCATGCACTGATCATGTTTGCTATCATACACTGATCATGTGCCTCTGGAGGCAATAAACAAAGAGCTGAGTAGGCACGAATCAAAAGTCAGCAGGCAATAATCATGGAACTCAGCTGTGAGGAATCATGCTGCTCAGCTGGCAATAATCAAGCAGCTGAGCAGGCAGGAATTACGCAGCACAGCTGGCAATTGTCAAGCAGATGACAGGCAGGAATCGTGCAGCTCAGCTGGCAATTGTCAAGCAGATGAGCAGACAGTAATCACGCAGCTCAGCAGGCCCTGATCACGTGACTGAGCATGCACTGTTCACGTGGCTGATCATACACTGATCACGTGATGATCATGCACTGATCACTTGGATATCATGCACTGATCACGTGGCTGATCATACACTGTTCACGTGTCTGACCATGCACTGATCACGTGGCTGATCATACACTGCTCACGTAACTGATCATGCACTGATCACGTGGCTATCATGCACTGATCACGTGGCTGAACATGCACTGTTCACGTGGCTGATCACACACCTGTCACGTGACATATCATGCACTGATCACGTGGCACTCATGCACTGATCACGTGGCTGATCATACTCTGCTCACGTAACTGATCATGCACACATCACGTGGCTATCATGCACTGCTCACGTGGCTCGTCATGGAATGATCACGTAGCTACCATATACTGGTCACGTGACTGATCATGCACTGATCACGTAAATGATCATGCACTGTTCACGTGACTGATCATGTACTGATCACGTGACTGATCATGCACTGATCACGTGGCTATCATGCACTGCTCACGTGGCTGATCATGCAATGATCACGTAGCAACCATGTACTGGTCACGTGACTGATCATGCACTGATCACGTAATTGATCATGCACTGATCACGTGGCTGATCACACACTGATCACGTGACTGATCATGCATGATCACGTGACTGATCATGCACTGATCACGTGGCTATCATGCACTGATCACGTGGATATCATGCACTGATCACGTGGCTGATCACACACGATCACGTGACTGATCATGCACTGATCACGTGGCTATCATGCACTGATCACGTGGCTGATCATGCACTGATCACGTGGCTGATCATGCACTGATCACGTGACTGATCATGCACTGATCACGTGACTGATCATGCACTGATCACGTGGCTATCATGCACTGATCACGTGGCTGATCATGCAATGATCACGTAGCTACCATGCACTGATCACGTGACTGATCATGCACTGATCACGTGACTGATCATGCACTGATCACGTGGCTATCATGCACTGATCACGTGGCTGATCATGCACTGATCACGCAGCTATCATGCACTGATCACGTGACTGATCATGCACTGATCACGTGGCTGATCATGCACTGATACCGTGACTGAGCATGGACTGATCACATGACTATCATGTAGTGATCACGTGACTTAATGGCGCTGATCATGTGACTGATCATGCACTGATCATGTTTGCTATCATACACTGATCATGTGCCTCTGGAGGCAATAAACAAAGAGCTGAGTAGGCACGAATCATAAGTCAGCAGGCAATAATCATGGAACTCAGCTGTGAGGAATCATGCTGCTCAGCTGGCAATAATCAAGCAGCTGAGCAGGCAGGAATTACGCAGCACAGCTGGCAATTGTCAAGCAGATGAGCAGACAGTAATCACGCAGCTCAGCAGGCCCTGATCACGTGACTGAGCATGCACTGTTCACGTGGCTGATCATACACTGATCACGTGACTGATCATGCACTGATCACGTGGATATCATGCACTGATCACGTGGCTGATCATGCACTGATCACGTGTCTGATCATGCACTGATCACGTGGCTGATCATACACTGATCACGTAACTGATCATGCACTGATCACGTGGCTATCATGCACTGATCACGTGGCTGATCATGCACTGATCACGTGGCTATCATGCACTGATCACGTGACTGATCATGCACTGATCACGTGACTGATCATGCACTGATCACGTGGCTATCATGCACTGATCATGTGACTGATCATGCACTGATCATGTTTGGTATCATACACTGATCATGTGCCTCTGGAGGCAATGAACATAGAGCTGAGTAGGCAGGAATCAGTCAGCAGGCTATAATCATGGAACTCAGCTCTGAGAAATCATGCTGCTCAGCTGGCAATAATCAAGTAGAT
Source organism: Bos javanicus (assembly GCF_032452875.1). NCBI lineage: Eukaryota > Metazoa > Chordata > Mammalia > Artiodactyla > Bovidae > Bos > Bos javanicus. The sequence continues at coordinate 39,399 of NW_026894536.1, forward strand.
GAGCAGGCAGGAATTATGCAGCACAGGTGGCAATTGTCAAGCAGATGACAGGCAGGAATCGTGCAGCTCAGCTGGCAATTGTCAAGCAGATGAGCAGACAGTAATCACGCAGCTCAGCAGGCCCTGATCACGTGACTGATCATGCACTGTTCACGTGGCTGATCACACACTGATCACGTGACTGATCATGCACTGATCACGTGACTGATCATGCACTGATCACGTGGCTATCATGCACTGATCACGTGGCTGATCATGCACTGATCACGGGACTGATCATGCACTGATCACGGGCTATCATGCACTGATCACATGACTGATCATGCACTGATCACGTGGCTGATCATGCACTGATCACGTGACTGATCATGCACTGATCACGTGACTGATCATGCACTGATCACGTGGCTATCATGCACTGATCACGTGGCTGATCATGCAATGATCACGTAGCTACCATGTACTGGTCACGTGACTGATCATGCACTGATCACGTAATTGATCATGCACTGATCACGTGGCTGATCATGCACTGATCACGTGGCTGATCATGCACTGATCACGTGACTGATCATGCACTGATCACGTGGCTATCATGCACTGATCACGTGGCTGATCATGCACTGATCACGTGACTGATCATGCACTGATCACGTGGCTGATCATGCACTGATCACGTGACTGATCATGCACTGATCACGTGACTGATCATGCACTGATCACGTGGCTATCATGCACTGATCACGTGGCTGATCATGCATGATCACGCAGCTACCATGTACTGGTCACATGACTGATCATGCACTGATCACGTGACTGATCATGCACTGATCACGTGGCTATCATGCACTACTCACGTGGCTGATCATGCAATGATCATGTAGCTACCATGTACAGGTCACGTGAATGATCATACACCCATCAGGTGACTGATCATGCACTGATCACGTGGCTATCATGCACTGATCACGAGACTGATCATGCACTGATCACGTCTATATCATGCACTGATCACATGACTGCCCATGCACTGATCACGTGGATGATCATACACTGATCATGTGACTGATCATGCACTGATCACGTGGCTGATCATGCACTGATACCGTGACTGAGCATGGACTGATCACATGACTATCATGTAGTGATCACGTGACTTAATGGCGCTGATCATGTGACTGATCATGCGCTGATCATGTTTGCTATCATACACTGATCATGTGCCTCTGGAGGCAATAAACAAAGAGCTGAGTAGGCACGAATCAAACAGTCAGCAGGCAATAATCATGGAACTCAGCTGTGAGGAATCATGCTGCTCAGCTGGCAATAATCAAGCAGCTGAGCAGGCAGGAATTACGCAGCACAGCTGGCAATTGTCAAGCAGATGACAGGCAGGAATCGTGCAGCTCAGCTGGCAATTGTCAAGCAGATGAGCAGACAGTAATCACGCAGCTCAGCAGGCCCTGATCACGTGACTGAGCATGCACTGTTCACGTGGCTGATCATACACTGATCACGTGATTGATCATGCACTGATCACTTGGATATCATGCACTGATCACGTGGCTGATCATACACTGTTCACGTGTCTGACCATGCACTGATCACGTGGCTGATCATACACTGCTCACGTAACTGATCATGCACTGATCACGTGGCTATCATGCACTGATCACGTGGCTGATCATGCACTGATCACGTGACTGATCATGCACTGATCACGTGCTGATCATGCACTGATCACGTGGCTATCATGCACTGATCACGTGGCTGATCATGCAATGATCACGTAGCTACCATGCACTGGTCACGTGACTGATCATGCACTGATCACGTAACTGATCATGCACTGATCACGTGGCTGATCATGCACTGATCACGTGACTGATCATGCACTGATCACGTGGCTATCATGCACTGATCACGTGGCTGATCATGCACTGATCACGTAGCTACCATGTACTGGTCACGTGACTGATCATGCACTGATCACGTGACTGATCATGCACTGATCACGTGACTGATCATGCACTGATCACGTGACTGATCATGCACTGATCACGTGGATATCATGCACTGATCACGTGGCTGATCATGCACTGATCACGTGGCTGATCATGCACTGATCACGTGGCTGATCATGCACTGATCACGTGACTGATCATGCACTGATCACGTGGCTATCATGCACTGATCACGTGGCTGATCATGCACTGATCACGTGGCTGATCATGCACTGATCACGTGACTGATCATGCACTGATCACGTGGCATCATGCACTGATCACGTGGCTGATCACACACTGATCACGTAACTGATCATGCACTGATCACGTGGCTATCATGCACTGATCACGTGGCTGATCATGCACTGATCACGTAGCTATCATGCACTGATCACGTGACTGATCATGCACTGATCACGTAAATGATCATGCACTGATCAGTGACTGATCATGCACTGATCACGTGACTGATCATGCACTGATCACGTGACTGATCATGCACTGATCACGTGGCTGATCATGCACTGATCACGTGGCTATCATGCACTGATCACGTGGCTGATCATGCACTGATCACGTAGCAATCATGCACTGATCACGTGGCTGATCATGCACTGATCACGTAATTGATCATGCACTGATCACGTGACTGATCATGCACTGATCACGTGGCTGATCATGCACTGATCACGTGACTGATCATGCACTGATCACGTGGCTATCATGCACTGATCACGTGGCTGATCATGCACTGATCACGTGGATATCATGCACTGATCACGTGGCTGATCACACACTGATCACGTGACTGATCATGCACTGATCACGTGGCTATCATGCACTGATCACGTGGCTATCATGCACTGATCACGTGGCTGATCATGCAATGATCACGTAGCTACCATGCACTGATCACGTGACTGATCATGCACTGATCACGTAACTGATCATGCACTGATCACGTGACTGATCATGCACTGATCACGTGACTGATCATGCACTGATCACGTGGCTATCATGCACTGCTCACTGGCTGATCATGCAATGATCACGTAGCTACCATGTACTGGTCACGTGACTGATCATGCACTGATCACGTAATTGATCATGCACTGATCACGTGGCTGATCATGCACTGATCACGTGACTGATCATGCACTGATCACGTGACTGATCATGCACTGATCACGTGGCTATCATGCACTGATCACGTGGCTGATCATGCACTGATCACGCAGCTATCATGCACTGATCACGTGACTGATCATGCACTGATCACGTAATTGATCATGCACTGATCACGTGGCTGATCATGCACTGATCACGTGACTGATCATGCACTGATCACGTGACTGATCATGCACTGATCACGTGGCTATCATGCACTGATCACGTGGCTGATCATGCACTGATCATGTAGCTACCATGTACAGGTCACGTGAATGATCATACACCCATCAGGTGACTGATCATGCACTGATCACGTGGCTATCATGCACTGATCACGAGACTGATCATGCACTGATCACGTCTAATCATGCACTGATCACATGACTGCCCATGCACTGATCACGTGGATGATCATACACTAATCATGTGACAGATCATGCACTGATCACGTGGCTGATCATGCACTGATACCGTGACTGAGCATGGACTGATCACATGACTATCATGTAGTGATCACGTGACTTAATGGCTCTGATCATGCACTGATCATGTTTGCTATCATACACTGATCATGTGCCTCTGGAGGCAATAAACAAAGAGCTGAGTAGGCACGAATCAAACAGTCAGCAGGCAATAATCATGGAACTCAGCTGTGAGGAATCATGCTGCTCAGCTGGCAATAATCAAGCAGCTGAGCAGGCAGGAATTACGCAGCACAGCTGGCAATTGTCAAGCAGATGACAGGCAGGAATCGTGCAGCTCAGCTGGCAATTGTCAAGCAGATGAGCAGACAGTAATCACGCAGCTCAGCAGGCCCTGATCACGTGACTGAGCATGCACTGTTCACGTGGCTGATCATACACTGATCACGTGATTGATCATGCACTGATCACTTGGATATCATGCACTGATCACGTGGCTGATCATACACTGATCACGTGACTGATCATGCACTGATCACGTGGCTGATCATGCACTGATCACGTGGCTGATCATGCACTGATCACGTGACTGATCATGCACTGATCACGTGACTGATCATGCACTGATCACGTGGCTATCATGCACTGATCACGTGGCTGATCATGCACTGATCACGTAGCTACCATGTACTGTCACGTGACTGATCATGCACTGATCACGTGACTGATCATGCACTGATCACGTGGCTATCATGCACTGATCACGTGGCTGATCATGCACTGATCACGTGACTGATCATGCACTGATCACGTGACTGATCATGCACTGATCACGTAGCTATCATGCACTGATCACGTGGCTGATCATGCACTGATCACGTGGCTATCATGCACTGATCACGTGGCTGATCATGCACTGATACCGTGACTGATCATGGACTGATCACATGACTATCATGTACTGATCACGTGACTTAATGGCACTGATCATGTGACTGATCATGCACTGATCATGTTTGCTATCATACACTGATCATGTGCCTCTGGAGGCAATAAACAAAGAGCTGATAGGCACGAATCAAACAGTCAGCAGGCAATAATCATGGAACTCAGCTGTGAGGAATCATGCTGCTCAGCTGGCAATAATCAAGCAGCTGAGCAGGCAGGAATTACACAGCACAGCTGGCAATTGTCAAGCAGATGACAGGCAGGAATCATGCAGCTCAGCTGGCAATTGTCAAGCAGATGAGCAGACAGAATCACGCAGCTCAGCAGGCCCTGATCACGTGACTGAGCATGCACTGATCACGTGGCTGATCATGCACTGATCACGTGACTGATCATGCACTGATCACGTGGATATCATGCACTGATCACGTGGCTGATCATACACTGATCACGTGTCTGATCATGCACTGATCACGTGGCTGATCATGCACTGATCACGTGACTGATCATGCACTGATCACGTGACTGATCATGCACTGATCACGTGGCTTATCATGCACTGATCATGTGACTGATCATGCACTGATCATGTTTGGTATCATACACTGATCATGTGCCTCTGGAGGCAATGAACAAAGAGCTGAGTAGGCACGAATCAGTCAGCAGGCAATAATCATGGAACTCAGCTCTGAGAAATCATGCTGCTCAGCTGGCAATAATCAAGCAGCTGAGCAGGCAGGAATTACGCAGCACAGCTGGCAATTGTCAAGCAGATGACAGGCAGGAATCGTGCAGCTCAGCTGGCAATTGTCAAGCAGATGAGCAGACAGTAATCACGCAGCTCAGCAGGCCCTGATCACGTGACTGAGCATGCACTGTTCACGTGGCTGATCATACACTGATCACGTGACTGATCATGCACTGATCACGTGGCTATCATGCACTGATCACGTGACTGATCATGCACTGATCACGTGATTGTCATGCACTGATCACGTGGCTATCATGCACTGATCACGTGGCTGATCATGCACTGATCACGTGACTGATCATGCACTGATCACGTGGCTATCATGCACTGATCACGTGGCTGATCATGCACTGATCACGTGGCTGATCATGCACTGATCACGGGCTATCATGCACTGACACATGACTGATCATGCACTGATCACGTGGCTGATCATGCACTGATCACGTGACTGATCATGCACTGATCACGTGACTGATCATGCACTGATCACGTGGCTGATCATGCACTGATCACGTGGCTGATCATGCACTGATCACGTAACTATCATGCACTGATCACGTGACTGATCATGCACTGATCACGTGACTGATCATGCACTGATCACGTGGCTATCATGCACTGATCACGTGACTGATCATACTGATCACGTGGCTGATCATGCACTGATCACGTGGCTGATCATGCACTGATCACGTGACTGATCATGCACTGATCACGTGGCTATCATGCACTGATCACGTGGCTGATCATGCACTGATCACGTGGCTGATCATGCACTGATCACGTGACTGATCATGCACTGATCACGTGGCTATCATGCACTGATCACGTGGCTGATCATACTGATCACGTGGCTGATCATGCACTGATCACGTGGCTGATCATGCACTGATCACGTGACTGATCATGCACTGATCACGTGGCTATCATGCACTGATCACGTGGCTATCATGCACTGATCACGTGACTGATCATACTGATCACGTGACTGATCATGCACTGATCACGTGGCTGATCATGCACTGATCACGTGGCTGATCATGCACTGATCACGTGGCTATCATGCACTGATCACGTGGCTGATCATGCACTGATCACGTGACTGATCATGCACTGATCACGTGGCTATCATGCACTGATCACGTGGCTGATCATACTGATCACGTGGCTGATCATGCACTGATCACGTGGCTGATCATGCACTGATCACGTGACTGATCATGCACTGATCACGTGGCTGATCATGCACTGATCACGTGAGCTGATCATGCACTGATCACGTGGCTGATCATGCACTGATCACGTGGCTATCATGCACTGATCACGTGGCTGATCATGCACTGATCACGTGACTGATCATGCACTGATCACGTGGCTATCATGCACTGATCACGTGGCTATCATGCACTGATCACGTGGCTATCATGCACTGATCACGTGGCTGATCATGCACTGATCACGTGACTGATCATGCACTGATCACGTGACTGATCATGCACTGATCACGTGGCTATCATGCACTGATCACGTGGCTATCATGCACTGATCACGTGACTGATCATGCACTGATCACGTGGCTGATCATGCACTGATCACGTGACTGATCATGCACTGATCACGTGGCTGATCATGCACTGATCACGTGATGATCATGCACTGATCACGTGCTATCATGCACTGATCACGTGGCTGATCATGCACTGATCACGTGACTGATCATGCACTGATCACGTGGCTGATCATGCACTGATCACGTGACTGATCATGCACTGATCACGTGGCTATCATGCACTGATCACGTGACTGATCATGCACTGATCACGTGACTGATCATGCACTGATCACGTGCTGATCATGCACTGATCACGTGGCTATCATGCACTGATCACGTGGCTGATCATGCACTGATCACGTAGCTATCATGCACTGATCACGTGACTGATCATGCACTGATCACGTAACTGATCATGCACTGATCACGTGGCTGATCATGCACTGATCACGTGACTGATCATGCACTGATCACGTGACTGATCATGCACTGATCACGTGGCTATCATGCACTGATCACGTGGCTGATCATACTGATCACGTGGCTGATCATGCACTGATCACGTGGCTGATCATGCACTGATCACGTGACTGATCATGCACTGATCACGTGGCTATCATGCACTGATCACGTGGCTGATCATGCACTGATCACGTACTGATCATGCACTGATCACGTGACTGATCATGCACTGATCACGTGGCTATCATGCACTGATCACGTGGCTGATCATGCACTGATCACGTAGCTACCATGTACTGATCACGTGACTGATCATGCACTGATCACGTAATTGATCATGCACTGATCACGTGGCTGATCATGCACTGATCACGTGGCTGATCATGCACTGATCACGTGACTGATCATGCACTGATCACGTGGCTATCATGCACTGATCACGTGGCTGATCATGCACTGATCACGTGGCTGATCATGCACTGATCACGTGGCTGATCATGCACTGATCACGTGACTGATCATGCACTGATCACGTGTCTGATCATGCACTGATCACGTGGCTATCATGCACTGCTCACGTGGCTGATCATGCATGATCACGCAGCTACCATGTACTGGTCACATGACTGATCATGCACTGATCACGTGACTGATCATGCACTGATCACGTGGCTATCATGCACTACTCACGTGGCTGATCATGCAATGATCATGTAGCTACCATGTACAGGTCACGTGAATGATCATACACCCATCAGGTGACTGATCATGCACTGATCACGTGGCTATCATGCACTGATCACGAGACTGATCATGCACTGATCACGTCTATATCATGCACTGATCACATGACTGCCCATGCACTGATCACGTGGATGATCATACACTAATCATGTGACAGATCATGCACTGATCACGTGGCTGATCATGCACTGATACCGTGACTGAGCATGGACTGATCACATGACTATCATGTAGTGATCACGTGACTTAATGGCGCTGATCATGTGACTGATCATGCGCTGATCATGTTTGCTATCATACACTGATCATGTGCCTCTGGAGGCAATAAACAAAGAGCTGAGTAGGCACGAATCAAACAGTCAGCAGGCAATAATCATGGAACTCAGCTGTGAGGAATCATGCTGCTCAGCTGGCAATAATCAAGCAGCTGAGCAGGCAGGAATTACGCAGCACAGCTGGCAATTGTCAAGCAGATGACAGGCAGGAATCGTGCAGCTCAGCTGGCAATTGTCAAGCAGATGAGCAGACAGTAATCACGCAGCTCAGCAGGCCCTGATCACGTGACTGAGCATGCACTGTTCACGTGGCTGATCATACACTGATCACGTGATTGATCATGCACTGATCACTTGGATATCATGCACTGATCACGTGGCTGATCATACACTGTTCACGTGTCTGACCATGCACTGATCACGTGGCTGATCATACACTGCTCACGTAACTGATCATGCACTGATCACGTGGCTATCATGCACTGATCACGTGGCTGATCATGCACTGATCACGTGACTGATCATGCACTGATCACGTGCTGATCATGCACTGATCACGTGGCTATCATGCACTGATCACGTGGCTGATCATGCAATGATCACGTAGCTACCATGCACTGGTCACGTGACTGATCATGCACTGATCACGTAACTGATCATGCACTGATCACGTGGCTGATCATGCACTGATCACGTGACTGATCATGCACTGATCACGTGGCTATCATGCACTGATCACGTGGCTGATCATGCACTGATCACGTAGCTACCATGTACTGATCACGTGACTGATCATGCACTGATCACGTGACTGATCATGCACTGATCACGTGACTGATCATGCACTGATCACGTGACTGATCATGCACTGATCACGTGGCTATCATGCACTGATCACGTGGCTGATCATGCACTGATCACGTGTCTGATCATGCACTGATCACGTGGCTGATCATGCACTGATCACGTGACTGATCATGCACTGATCACGTGGCTATCATGCACTGATCACGTGGCTGATCATGCACTGATCACGTGGCTGATCACACACTGTCACGTGACTGATCATGCACTGATCACGTGGCATCATGCACTGATCACGTGGCTGATCACACACTGATCACGTGACTGATCATGCACTGATCACGTGGCTATCATGCACTGATCACGTGGCTGATCATGCACTGATCACGTAGCTACCATGCACTGATCACGTGACTGATCATGCACTGATCACGTAACTGATCATGCACTGATCAGTGACTGATCATGCACTGATCACGTGACTGATCATGCACTGATCACGTGACTGATCATGCACTGATCACGTGGCTATCATGCACTGATCACGTGGCTATCATGCACTGATCACGTGGCTGATCATGCACTGATCACGTAGCAACCATGCACTGATCACGTGGCTGATCATGCACTGATCACGTGATTGATCATGCACTGATCACGTGACTGATCATGCACTGATCACGTGGCTGATCATACACTGATCACGTGACTGATCATGCACTGATCACGTGGCTATCATGCACTGATCACGTGGCTATCATGCACTGATCACGTGGATATCATGCACTGATCACGTGGCTGATCATGCACTGATCACGTGACTGATCATGCACTGATCACGTGGCTATCATGCACTGATCACGTGGCTATCATGCACTGATCACGTGGCTGATCATGCACTGATCACGTAGCTATCATGCACTGATCACGTGACTGATCATGCACTGATCACGTAATTGATCATGCACTGATCACGTGACTGATCATGCACTGATCACGTGACTGATCATGCACTGATCACGTGGCTATCATGCACTGCTCACTGGCTGATCATGCAATGATCACACAGCTACCATGTACTGGTCACGTGACTGATCATGCACTGATCACGTAATTGATCATGCACTGATCACGTGGCTGATCATGCACTGATCACGTGACTGATCATGCACTGATCACGTGACTGATCATGCACTGATCACGTGGCTATCATGCACTGATCACGTGGCTGATCATGCACTGATCACGCAGTTATCATGCACTGATCACGTGACTGATCATGCACTGATCACGTAATTGATCATGCACTGATCACGTGGCTGATCATGCACTGATCACGTGACTGATCATGCACTGATCACGTGGCTGATCATGCACTGATCACGTGGCTATCATGCACTGATCACGTGGCTGATCATGCACTGATCATGTAGCTACCATGTACTGGTCACGTGAATGATCATACACCCATCAGGTGACTGATCATGCACTGATCACGTGGCTATCATGCACTGATCACGAGACTGATCATGCACTGATCACGTCTAATCATGCACTGATCACATGACTGCCCATGCACTGATCACGTGGATGATCATACACTAATCACGTGACAGATCATGCACTGATCACGTGGCTGATCATGCACTGATACCGTGACTGAGCATGGACTGATCACATGACTATCATGTAGTGATCACGTGACTTAATGGCTCTGATCATGCACTGATCATGTTTGCTATCATACACTGATCATGTGCCTCTGGAGGCAATAAACAAAGAGCTGAGTAGGCACGAATCAAACAGTCAGCAGGCAATAATCATGGAACTCAGCTGTGAGGAATCATGCTGCTCAGCTGGCAATAATCAAGCAGCTGAGCAGGCAGGAATTACGCAGCACAGCTGGCAATTGTCAAGCAGATGACAGGCAGGAATCGTGCAGCTCAGCTGGCAATTGTCAAGCAGATGAGCAGACAGTAATCACGCAGCTCAGCAGGCCCTGATCACGTGACTGAGCATGCACTGTTCACGTGGCTGATCATACACTGATCACGTGATTGATCATGCACTGATCACTTGGATATCATGCACTGATCACGTGGCTGATCATACACTGATCACGTGACTGATCATGCACTGATCACGTGGCTGATCATGCACTGATCACGTGGCTGATCATGCACTGATCACGTGACTGATCATGCACTGATCACGTGACTGATCATGCACTGATCACGTGGCTATCATGCACTGATCACGTGGCTGATCATGCACTGATCATGTAGCTACCATGTACTGTCACGTGACTGATCATGCACCCATCACGTGACTGATCATGCACTGATCACGTGGCTATCATGCACTGATCACGTGGCTGATCATGCACTGATCACGTGCCTGATCATGCACTGATCACGTGACTGATCATGCACTGATCACGTAGCTGATCATGCACTGATCACGTGGCTGATCATGCACTGATCACGTGGCTATCATGCACTGATCACGTGGCTGATCATGCACTGATACCGTGACTGAGCATGGACTGATCACATGACTATCATGTAGTGATCACGTGACTTAATGGCGCTGATCATGTGACTGATCATGCGCTGATCATGTTTGCTATCATACACTGATCATGTGCCTCTGGAGGCAATAAACAAAGAGCTGAGTAGGCACGAATCAAACAGTCAGCAGGCAATAATCATGGAACTCAGCTGTGAGGAATCATGCTGCTCAGCTGGCAATAATCAAGCAGCTGAGCAGGCAGGAATTACACAGCACAGCTGGCAATTGTCAAGCAGATGACAGGCAGGAATCATGCAGCTCAGCTGGCAATTGTCAAGCAGATGAGCAGACAGGAATCACGCAGCTCAGCAGGCCCTGATCACGTGACTGAGCATGCACTGTTCACGTGGCTGATCATACACTGATCACGTGATTGATCATGCACTGATCACTTGGATATCATGCACAGATCACGTGGCTGATCATACACTGATCACGTGTGTGATCATGCACTGATCACGTGGCTGATCATGCACTGATCACGTGACTGATCATGCACTGATCACGTGACTGATCATGCACTGATCACGTGGCTTATCATGCACTGATCATGTGACTGATCATGCACTGATCATGTTTGGTATCATACACTGATCATGTGCATCTGGAGGCAATGAACAAAGAGCTGAGTAGGCAGGAATCAGTCAGCAGGCTATAATCATGGAACTCAGCTCTGAGAAATCATGCTGCTCAGCTGGCAATAATCAAGTAGATGAGCAGGCAGGAATTATGCAGCACAGGTGGCAATTGTCAAGGAGATGACAGGCAGGAATCGTGCAGCTCAGCTGCAATTGTCAAGCAGATGAGCAGACAGTAATCACGCAGCTCAGCAGGCCCTGATCACGTGACTGAGCATGCACTGTTCACGTGGCTGATCATACACTGATCACGTGACTGATCATGCACTGATCACGTGGCTATCATGCACTGATCACGTGACTGATCATGCACTGATCACGTAATTGTCATGCACTGATCACGTGGCTATCATGCACTGATCACGTGGCTGATCATGCACTGATCACGTGACTGATCATGCACTGATCACGTGGCTATCATGCACTGATCACGTGGCTGATCATGCACTGATCACGTGACTGATCATGCACTGATCACGGGCTATCATGCACTGATCACATGACTGATCATGCACTGATCACGTGGATGATCATGCACTGATCACGTGACTGATCATGCACTGATCACGTGACTGATCATGCACTGATCACGTGGCTGATCATGCACTGATCACGTGGCTGATCATGCACTGATCACGTGGCTATCATGCACTGATCACGTGACTGATCATGCACTGATCACGTGACTGATCATGCACTGATCACGTGGCTATCATGCACTGATCACGTGACTGATCATACTGATCACGTGCCTGATCATGCACTGATCACGTGGCTGATCATGCACTGATCACGTGACTGATCATGCACTGATCACGTGGCTATCATGCACTGATCACGTGGCTGATCATGCACTGATCACGTGGCTGATCATGCACTGATCACGTGACTGATCATGCACTGATCACGTGGCTATCATGCACTGATCACGTGGCTGATCATACTGATCACGTGGCTGATCATGCACTGATCACGTGGCTGATCATGCACTGATCACGTGACTGATCATGCACTGATCACGTGGCTATCATGCACTGATCACGTGGCTATCATGCACTGATCACGTGACTGATCATGCACTGATCACGTGACTGATCATGCACTGATCACGTGGCTATCATGCACTGATCACGTGGCTGATCATGCAATGATCATGTAGCTACCATGTACCAGTCACGTGACTGATCATGCACCCATCACGTGACTGATCATGCACTGATCACGTGGCTATCATGCACTGATCACGTGGCTGATCATGCACTGATCACGTGCCTGATCATGCACTGATCACGTGACTGATCATGCACTGATCACGTAGCTATCATGCACTGATCACGTGGCTGATCATGCACTGATCATGTGGATCATGCACTGATCACGTGGCTGATCATGCACTGATACCGTGACTGAGCATGGACTGATCACATGACTATCATGTAGTGATCACGTGACTTAATGGCGCTGATCATGTGACTGATCATGCGCTGATCATGTTTGCTATCATACACTGATCATGTGCCTCTGGAGGCAATAAACAAAGAGCTGAGTAGGCACGAATCAAACAGTCAGCAGGCAATAATCATGGAACTCAGCTGTGAGGAATCATGCTGCTCAGCTGGCAATAATCAAGCAGCTGAGCAGGCAGGAATTACACAGCACAGCTGGCAATTGTCAAGCAGATGACAGGCAGGAATCATGCAGCTCAGCTGGCAATTGTCAAGCAGATGAGCAGACAGTAATCACGCAGCTCAGCAGGCCCTGATCACGTGACTGAGCATGCACTGTTCACGTGGCTGATCATACACTGATCACGTGATTGATCATGCACTGATCACTTGGATATCATGCACTGATCACGTGGCTGATCATACACTGTTCACGTGTCTGACCATGCACTGATCACGTGGCTGATCATGCACTGCTCACGTAACTGATCATGCACTGATCACGTGGCTGATCATGCACTGATCACGTGGCTGATCATGCACTGATCATGTGACTGATCATGCACTGATCATGTTTGGTGTCATACACTGATCATGTGCATCTGGAGGCAATGAACAAAGAGCTGAGTAGGCAGGAATCAGTCAGCAGGCTATAATCATGGAACTCAGCTCTGAGAAATCATGCTGCTCAGCTGGCAATAATCAAGTAGATGAGCAGGCAGCAATTACGCAGCACAGGTGGCAATTGTCAAGGAGATGACAGACAGGAATCGTACAGCTCAGCTGCAATTGTCAAGCAGATGAGCAGACAGTAATCACGCAGCTCAGCAGGCCCTGATCACGTGACTGATCATGCACTGATCACGTGGCTGATCACACACTGATCACGTGACTGATCATGCACTGATCACGTGGCTCATGCACTGATCACGTGACTGCACTGATCACGATCATGCACTGATCACGTGACTGATCATGCACTGATCACGTGGCTATCATGCACTGATCACGTGGCTGATCATGCACTGATCACGTGGCTGATCATGCACTGATCACGGGCTATCATGCACTGATCACATGACTGATCATGCACTGATCACGTGGCTGATCATGCACTGATCACGTGACTGATCATGCACTGATCACGTGACTGATCATGCACTGATCACGTGGCTGATCATGCACTGATCACGTGGCTGATCATGCACTGATCACGTGACTATCATGCACTGATCACGTGACTGATCATGCACTGATCACGTGACTGATCATGCACTGATCACGTGGCTATCATGCACTGATCACGTGACTGATCATACTGATCACGTGCCTGATCATGCACTGATCACGTGGCTGATCATGCACTGATCACGTGACTGATCATGCACTGATCACGTGGCTATCATGCACTGATCACGTGGCTATCATGCACTGATCACGTGGCTGATCATGCACTGATCACGTGACTGATCATGCACTGATCACGTGGCTATCATGCACTGATCACGTGGCTGATCATACTGATCACGTGGCTGATCATGCACTGATCACGTGGCTGATCATGCACTGATCACGTGACTGATCATGCACTGATCACGTGGCTATCATGCACTGATCACGTGGCTATCATGCACTGATCACGTGACTGATCATACTGATCACGTGACTGATCATGCACTGATCACGTGGCTGATCATGCACTGATCACGTGGCTATCATGCACTGATCACGTGGCTATCATGCACTGATCACGTGGCTGATCATGCACTGATCACGTGACTGATCATGCACTGATCACGTGGCTATCATGCACTGATCACGTGGCTGATCATACTGATCACGTGACTGATCATGCACTGATCACGTGGCTGATCATGCACTGATCACGTGACTGATCATGCACTGATCACGTGGCTGATCATGCACTGATCACGTGACTGATCATGCACTGATCACGTGGCTATCATGCACTGATCACGTGGCTATCATGCACTGATCACGTGGCTGATCATGCACTGATCACGTGACTGATCATGCACTGATCACGTGGCTGATCATGCACTGATCACGTGGCTATCATGCACTGATCACGTGGCTGATCATGCACTGATCACGTAGCTATCATGCACTGATCACGTGACTGATCATGCACTGATCACGTGACTGATCATGCACTGATCACGTGGCTATCATGCACTGATCACGTGGCTGATCATACTGATCACGTGCTCATCATGCACTGATCACGTGGCTGATCATGCACTGATCACGTGACTGATCATGCACTGATCACGTGGCTATCATGCACTGATCACGTGGCTGATCATGCACTGATCACGTGACTGATCATACTGATCACGTGACTGATCATGCACTGATCACGTGGCTGATCATGCACTGATCACGTGGCTATCATGCACTGATCACGTGGCTATCATGCACTGATCACGTGGCTGATCATGCACTGATCACGTGACTGATCATGCACTGATCACGTGGCTATCATGCACTGATCACGTGGCTGATCATACTGATCACGTGCCTGATCATGCACTGATCACGTGGCTGATCATGCACTGATCACGTGACTGATCATGCACTGATCACGTGGCTGATCATGCACTGATCACGTGACTGATCATGCACTGATCACGTGGCTATCATGCACTGATCACGTGGCTATCATGCACTGATCACGTGGCTGATCATGCACTGATCACGTGACTGATCATGCACTGATCACGTGGCTATCATGCACTGATCACGTGGCTGATCATGCACTGATCACGTGACTGATCATGCACTGATCACGTGGCTATCATGCACTGATCACGTGGCTGATCATGCACTGATCACGTGGCTATCATGCACTGATCACGTGACTGATCATGCACTGATCACGTGACTGATCATGCACTGATCACGTGGCTATCATGCACTGATCACGTGGCTGATCATACTGATCACGTGCTGATCATGCACTGATCACGTGGCTGATCATGCACTGATCACGTGACTGATCATGCACTGATCACGTGGCTATCATGCACTGATCACGTGGCTATCATGCACTGATCACGTGGCTGATCATGCACTGATCACGTAGCTACCATGCACTGATCACGTGACTGATCATGCACTGATCACGTAACTGATCATGCACTGATCACGTGACTGATCATGCACTGATCACGTGACTGATCATGCACTGATCACGTGGCTATCATGCACTGATCACGTGGCTGATCATGCACTGATCACGTAGCTACCATGCACTGATCACGTGACTGATCATGCACTGATCACGTAATTGATCATGCACTGATCACGTGGCTGATCATGCACTGATCACGTGACTGATCATGCACTGATCACGTGGCTGATCATGCACTGATCACGTGGCTATCATGCACTGATCACGTGGCTGATCATGCACTGATCACGTAGCTACCATGTACTGGTCACGTGACTGATCATGCACTGATCACGTGACTGATCATGCACTGATCACGTGGCTATCATGCACTGATCACGTGGCTGATCATGCACTGATCACGTGCCTGTCATGCACTGATCACGTGACTGATCATGCACTGATCACGTAGCTATCATGCACTGATCACGTGGCTGATCATGCACTGATCACGTGGCTGATCATGCACTGATCACGTGGCTATCATGCACTGATCACGTGGCTGATCATGCACTGATACCGTGACTGAGCATGGACTGATCACATGACTATCATGTAGTGATCACGTGACTTAATGGCGCTGATCATGTGACTGATCATGCGCTGATCATGTTTGCTATCATACACTGATCATGTGCCTCTGGAGGCAATAAACAAAGAGCTGAGTAGGCACGAATCAAACAGTCAGCAGGCAATAATCATGGAACTCAGCTGTGAGGAATCATGCTGCTCAGCTGGCAATAATCAAGCAGCTGAGCAGGCAGGAATTACGCAGCACAGCTGGCAATTGTCAAGCAGATGACAGGCAGGAATCATGCAGCTCAGCTGGCAATTGTCAAGCAGATGAGCAGACAGTAATCACGCAGCTCAGCAGGCCCTGATCACGTGACTGAGCATGCACTGTTCACGTGGCTGATCATACACTGATCACGTGACTGATCATGCACTGATCACGTGGCTGATCATGCACTGATCACGTGGCTGATCATGCACTGATCACGTGGCTGATCATGCACTGATCACGTGGCTGATCATGCACTGATCACGTGACTGATCATGCACTGATCACGTGGCTGATCATGCACTGATCACGTGGCTATCATGCACTGATCACGTGGCTGATCATGCACTGATCACGTAGCTATCATGCACTGATCACGTGACTGATCATGCACTGATCACGTGGCTGATCATGCACTGATCACGTGGCTGATCATGCACTGATCACGTGACTGATCATGCACTGATCACGTGACTGATCATGCACTGATCACGTGGCTATCATGCACTGATCACGTGGCTGATCATACTGATCACGTGACTGATCATGCACTGATCACGTGGCTATCATGCACTGATCACGTGGCTGATCATGCACTGATCACGTGGCTATCATGCACTGATCACGTGACTGATCATGCACTGATCACGTGACTGATCATGCACTGATCACGTGACTGATCATGCACTGATCACGTGACTGATCATGCACTGATCACGTGGCTATCATGCACTGATCACGTGGCTGATCATGGCTGATCACGTGGCTGATCATGCACTGATCACGTGGCTGATCATGCACTGATCACGTGACTGATCATGCACTGATCACGTGGCTATCATGCACTGATCACGTGGCTGATCATGCACTGATCACGTGGCTGATCATGCACTGTCACGTGACTGATCATGCACTGATCACGTGGCATCATGCACTGATCACGTGGCTGATCATGCACTGATCACGTGACTGATCATGCACTGATCACGTGGCTATCATGCACTGATCACGTGGCTGATCATGCAATGATCACGTAGCTACCATGCACTGATCACGTGACTGATCATGCACTGATCACGTGACTGATCATGCACTGATCACGTGACTGATCATGCACTGATCACGTGACTGATCATGCACTGATCACGTGACTGATCATGCACTGATCACGTGGCTGATCATGCACTGATCACGTGGCTATCATGCACTGATCACGTGGCTGATCATGCACTGATCACGTAGCTATCATGCACTGATCACGTGGCTGATCATGCACTGATCACGTGATTGATCATGCACTGATCACGTGACTGATCATGCACTGATCACGTGGCTGATCATGCACTGATCACGTGACTGATCATGCACTGATCACGTGGCTATCATGCACTGATCACGTGGCTATCATGCACTGATCACGTGGATATCATGCACTGATCACGTGGCTGATCACACTGATCACGTGACTGATCATGCACTGATCACGTGACTGATCATGCACTGATCACGTGGCTGATCATGCACTGATCACGTGGCTATCATGCACTGATCACGTGGCTGATCATGCACTGATCACGTAGCTATCATGCACTGATCACGTGGCTGATCATGCACTGATCACGTAATTGATCATGCACTGATCACGTGACTGATCATGCACTGATCACGTGGCTGATCATGCACTGATCACGTGACTGATCATGCACTGATCACGTGGCTATCATGCACTGATCACGTGGCTATCATGCACTGATCACGTGGATATCATGCACTGATCACGTGGCTGATCACACTGATCACGTGACTGATCATGCACTGATCACGTGGCTATCATGCACTGATCACGTGGCTATCATGCACTGATCACGTGGCTGATCATGCAATGATCACGTAGCTACCATGCACTGGTCACGTGACTGATCATGCACTGATCACGTAATTGATCATGCACTGATCACGTGACTGATCATGCACTGATCACGTGACTGATCATGCACTGATCACGTGGCTATCATGCACTGCTCACTGGCTGATCATGCAATGATCACACAGCTACCATGTACTGGTCACGTGACTGATCATGCACTGATCACGTAATTGATCATGCACTGATCACGTGGCTGATCATGCACTGATCACGTGACTGATCATGCACTGATCACGTGACTGATCATGCACTGATCACGTGGCTATCATGCACTGATCACGTGGCTGATCATGCACTGATCACGCAGTTATCATGCACTGATCACGTGACTGATCATGCACTGATCACGTAATTGATCATGCACTGATCACGTGGCTGATCATGCACTGATCACGTGACTGATCATGCACTGATCACGTGGCTGATCATGCACTGATCACGTGGCTATCATGCACTGATCACGTGGCTGATCATGCACTGATCATGTAGCTACCATGTACTGGTCACGTGAATGATCATACACCCATCAGGTGACTGATCATGCACTGATCACGTGGCTATCATGCACTGATCACGAGACTGATCATGCACTGATCACGTCTAATCATGCACTGATCACATGACTGCCCATGCACTGATCACGTGGATGATCATACACTAATCACGTGACAGATCATGCACTGATCACGTGGCTGATCATGCACTGATACCGTGACTGAACATGAACTGATCACATGACTATAATGTAGTGATCACGTGACTTAATGGCTCTGATCATGCACTGATCATGTTTGCTATCATACACTGGTCATGTGCCTCTGGAGGCAATAAACAAAGAGCTGAGTAGGCACGAATCAAACAGTCAGCAGGCAATAATCATGGAACTCAGCTATGAGGAATCATGCTGCTCAGCTGGCAATAATCAAGCAGCTGAGCAGGCAGGAATTACGCAGCACAGCTGGCAATTGTCAAGCAGATGAGCAGACAGGAATCACGCAGCTCAGCAGGCCCTGATCACGTGACTGAGCATGCACTTTTCACGTGGCTGATCATACACTGATCACGTGATTGATCATGCACTGATCACGTGGATATCATGCACTGATCACGTGGCTGATCATGCACTGATCACGTGACTGATCATGCACTGATCACGTGGCTGATCATGCACTGATCACGTGGCTGATCATGCACTGATCACGTGACTGATCATGCACTGATCACGTGACTGATCATGCACTGATCACGTGGCTATCATGCACTGATCACGTGGCTGATCATGCACTGATCACGTAGCTACCATGTACCTGTCACGTGACTGATCATGCACCCATCACGTGACTGATCATGCACTGATCACGTGGCTATCATGCACTGATCACGTGGCTGATCATGCACTGATCACGTGCCTGATCATGCACTGATCACGTGACTGATCATGCACTGATCACGTAGCTATCATGCACTGATCACGTGGCTGATCATGCACTGATCACGTGGTATCATGCACTGATCACGTGGCTGATCATGCACTGATACCGTGACTGAGCATGGACTGATCACATGACTATCATGTAGTGATCACGTGACTTAATGGCGCTGATCATGTGACTGATCATGCGCTGATCATGTTTGCTATCATACACTGATCATGTGCCTCTGGAGGCAATAAACAAAGAGCTGAGTAGGCACGAATCAAACAGTCAGCAGGCAATAATCATGGAACTCAGCTGTGAGGAATCATGCTGCTCAGCTGGCAATAATCAAGCAGCTGAGCAGGCAGGAATTACACAGCACAGCTGGCAATTGTCAAGCAGATGACAGGCAGGAATCATGCAGCTCAGCTGGCAATTGTCAAGCAGATGAGCAGACAGTAATCACGCAGCTCAGCAGGCCCTGATCACGTGACTGAGCATGCACTGTTCACGTGGCTGATCATACACTGATCACGTGACTGATCATGCACTGATCACTTGGATATCATGCACTGATCACGTGGCTGATCATACACTGATCACGTGTCTGATCATGCACTGATCACGTGGCTGATCATGCACTGATCACGTGACTGATCATGCACTGATCACGTGACTGATCATGCACTGATCACGTGGCTTATCATGCACTGATCATGTGACTGATCATGCACTGATCATGTTTGGTGTCATACACTGATCATGTGCATCTGGAGGCAATGAACAAAGAGCTGAGTAGGCAGGAATCAGTCAGCAGGCTATAATCATGGAACTCAGCTCTGAGAAATCATGCTGCTCAGCTGGCAATAATCAAGTAGATGAGCAGGCAGGAATTATGCAGCACAGGTGGCAATTGTCAAGCAGATGACAGACAGGAATCGTGCAGCTCAGCTGCAATTGTCAAGCAGATGAGCAGACAGTAATCACGCAGCTCAGCAGGCCCTGATCACGTGACTGAGCATGCACTGTTCACGTGGCTGATCACACACTGATCACGTGACTGATCATGCACTGATCACGTGGCTATCATGCACTGATCACGTGACTGATCATGCACTGATCACGTAATTGTCATGCACTGATCACGTGGCTATCATGCACTGATCACGTGGCTGATCATGCACTGATCACGTGACTGATCATGCACTGATCACGTGGCTATCATGCACTGATCACGTGGCTGATCATGCACTGATCACGGGACTGATCATGCACTGATCACGGGCTATCATGCACTGACACATGACTGATCATGCACTGATCACGTGGATGATCATGCACTGATCACGTGACTGATCATGCACTGATCACGTGACTGATCATGCACTGATCACGTGGCTGATCATGCACTGATCACGTGGCTGATCATGCACTGATCACGTAACTATCATGCACTGATCACGTGACTGATCATGCACTGATCACGTGACTGATCATGCACTGATCACGTGGCTATCATGCACTGATCACGTGACTGATCATACTGATCACGTGCCTGATCATGCACTGATCACGTGGCTGATCATGCACTGATCACGTGACTGATCATGCACTGATCACGTGGCTATCATGCACTGATCACGTGGCTATCATGCACTGATCACGTGGCTGATCATGCACTGATCACGTGACTGATCATGCACTGATCACGTGGCTATCATGCACTGATCACGTGGCTGATCATACTGATCACGTGGCTGATCATGCACTGATCACGTGGCTGATCATGCACTGATCACGTGACTGATCATGCACTGATCACGTGGCTATCATGCACTGATCACGTGGCTATCATGCACTGATCACGTGACTGATCATGCACTGATCACGTGACTGATCATGCACTGATCACGTGGCTATCATGCACTGATCACGTGGCTGATCATGCAATGATCATGTAGCTACCATGTACAGTCACGTGACTGATCATGCACCCATCAGGTGACTGATCATGCACTGATCACGTGGCTATCATGCACTGATCACGTGGCTGATCATGCACTGATCACGTGCCTGATCATGCACTGATCACGTGACTGATCATGCACTGATCACGTAGCTATCATGCACTGATCACGTGGCTGATCATGCACTGATCATGTGGTATCATGCACTGATCACGTGGCTGATCATGCACTGATACCGTGACTGAGCATGGACTGATCACATGACTATCATGTAGTGATCACGTGACTTAATGGCGCTGATCATGTGACTGATCATGCACTGATCATGTTTGCTATCATACACTGATCATGTGCCTCTGGAGGCAATAAACAAAGAGCTGAGTAGGCACGAATCAAACAGTCAGCAGGCAATAATCATGGAACTCAGCTGTGAGGAATCATGCTGCTCAGCTGGCAATAATCAAGCAGCTGAGCAGGCAGGAATTACACAGCACAGCTGGCAATTGTCAAGCAGATGACAGGCAGGAATCATGCAGCTCAGCTGGCAATTGTCAAGCAGATGAGCAGACAGTAATCACGCAGCTCAGCAGGCCCTGATCACGTGACTGAGCATGCACTGTTCACGTGGCTGATCATACACTGATCACGTGATTGATCATGCACTGATCACTTGGATATCATGCACTGATCACGTGGCTGATCATACACTGTTCACGTGTCTGACCATGCACTGATCACGTGGCTGATCATACACTGCTCACGTAACTGATCATGCACTGATCACGTGGCTGATCATGCACTGATCACGTGGCTGATCATGCACTGATCATGTGACTGATCATGTGCTGATCATGTTTGGTATCATACACTGATCATGTGCATCTGGAGGCAATGAACAAAGAGCTGAGTAGGCAGGAATCAGTCAGCAGGCTATAATCATGGAACTCAGCTCTGAGAAATCATGCTGCTCAGCTGGCAATAATCAAGTAGATGAGCAGGCAGGAATTACGCAGCACAGGTGGCAATTGTCAAGCAGATGACAGACAGGAATCGTACAGCTCAGCTGCAATTGTCAAGCAGATGAGCAGACAGTAATCACGCAGCTCAGCAGGCCCTGATCACGTGACTGATCATGCACTGATCACGTGGCTGATCACACACTGATCACGTGACTGATCATGCACTGATCACGTGGCTATCATGCACTGATCACGTGACTGATCATGCACTGATCACGTGGCTGTCATGCACTGATCACGTGGCTATCATGCACTGATCACGTGGCTGATCATGCACTGATCACGTGACTGATCATGCACTGATCACGTGGCTATCATGCACTGATCACGTGGCTGATCATGCACTGATCACGTGGCTGATCATGCACTGATCACGGGCTATCATGCACTGACACATGACTGATCATGCACTGATCACGTGGCTGATCATGCACTGATCACGTGACTGATCATGCACTGATCACGTGACTGATCATGCACTGATCACGTGGCTGATCATGCACTGATCACGTGGCTGATCATGCACTGATCACGTAGCTACCATGCACTGATCACGTGACTGATCATGCACTGATCACGTGACTGATCATGCACTGATCACGTGGCTATCATGCACTGATCACGTGACTGATCATACTGATCACGTGGCTGATCATGCACTGATCACGTGGCTGATCATGCACTGATCACGTGACTGATCATGCACTGATCACGTGGCTATCATGCACTGATCACGTGGCTGATCATGCACTGATCACGTGGCTGATCATGCACTGATCACGTGACTGATCATGCACTGATCACGTGGCTATCATGCACTGATCACGTGGCTGATCATACTGATCACGTGGCTGATCATGCACTGATCACGTGGCTGATCATGCACTGATCACGTGACTGATCATGCACTGATCACGTGGCTATCATGCACTGATCACGTGGCTATCATGCACTGATCACGTGACTGATCATACTGATCACGTGACTGATCATGCACTGATCACGTGGCTGATCATGCACTGATCACGTGGCTATCATGCACTGATCACGTGGCTATCATGCACTGATCACGTGGCTGATCATGCACTGATCACGTGACTGATCATGCACTGATCACGTGGCTATCATGCACTGATCACGTGGCTGATCATACTGATCACGTGGCTGATCATGCACTGATCACGTGGCTGATCATGCACTGATCACGTGACTGATCATGCACTGATCACGTGGCTGATCATGCACTGATCACGTGACTGATCATGCACTGATCACGTGGCTATCATGCACTGATCACGTGGCTGATCATGCACTGATCACGTGGCTGATCATGCACTGATCACGTGACTGATCATGCACTGATCACGTGGCTATCATGCACTGATCACGTGGCTATCATGCACTGATCACGTGGCTGATCATGCACTGATCACGTGGCTATCATGCACTGATCACGTGACTGATCATGCACTGATCACGTGACTGATCATGCACTGATCACGTGGCTATCATGCACTGATCACGTGGCTGATCATACTGATCACGTGCTGATCATGCACTGATCACGTGGCTGATCATGCACTGATCACGTGACTGATCATGCACTGATCACGTGGCTGATCATGCACTGATCACGTGGCTATCATGCACTGATCACTGGCTGATCATGCACTGATCACACAGCTACCATGCACTGATCACGTGACTGATCATGCACTGATCACGTAATTGATCATGCACTGATCACGTGGCTGATCATGCACTGATCACGTGACTGATCATGCACTGATCACGTGACTGATCATGCACTGATCACGTGGCTATCATGCACTGATCACGTGGCTGATCATGCACTGATCACGCAGCTATCATGCACTGATCACGTGACTGATCATGCACTGATCACGTAATTGATCATGCACTGATCACGTGGCTGATCATGCACTGATCACGTGACTGATCATGCACTGATCACGTGGCTGATCATGCACTGATCACGTGGCTATCATGCACTGATCACGTGGCTGATCATGCACTGATCATGTAGCTACCATGTACTGGTCACGTGAATGATCATACACCCATCAGGTGACTGATCATGCACTGATCACGTGGCTATCATGCACTGATCACGAGACTGATCATGCACTGATCACGTCTAATCATGCACTGATCACATGACTGCCCATGCACTGATCACGTGGATGATCATACACTAATCACGTGACAGATCATGCACTGATCACGTGGCTGATCATGCACTGATACCGTGACTGAGCATGGACTGATCACATGACTATCATGTAGTGATCACGTGACTTAATGGCTCTGATCATGCACTGATCATGTTTGCTATCATACACTGATCATGTGCCTCTGGAGGCAATAAACAAAGAGCTGAGTAGGCACGAATCAAACAGTCAGCAGGCAATAATCATGGAACTCAGCTGTGAGGAATCATGCTGCTCAGCTGGCAATAATCAAGCAGCTGAGCAGGCAGGAATTACGCAGCACAGCTGGCAATTGTCAAGCAGATGACAGGCAGGAATCGTGCAGCTCAGCTGGCAATTGTCAAGCAGATGAGCAGACAGTAATCACGCAGCTCAGCAGGCCCTGATCACGTGACTGAGCATGCACTGTTCACGTGGCTGATCATACACTGATCACGTGATTGATCATGCACTGATCACGTGGATATCATGCACTGATCACGTGGCTGATCATACACTGATCACGTGACTGATCATGCACTGATCACGTGGCTGATCATGCACTGATCACGTGGCTGATCATGCACTGATCACGTGACTGATCATGCACTGATCACGTGACTGATCATGCACTGATCACGTGGCTATCATGCACTGATCACGTGGCTGATCATGCACTGATCATGTAGCTACCATGTACCAGTCACGTGACTGATCATGCACCCATCACGTGACTGATCATGCACTGATCACGTGGCTATCATGCACTGATCACGTGGCTGATCATGCACTGATCACGTGACTGATCATGCACTGATCACGTGACTGATCATGCACTGATCACGTAGCTATCATGCACTGATCACGTGGCTGATCATGCACTGATCACGTGGCTATCATGCACTGATCACGTGGCTGATCATGCACTGATACCGTGACTGAGCATGGACTGATCACATGACTATCATGTAGTGATCACGTGACTTAATGGCGCTGATCATGTGACTGATCATGCGCTGATCATGTTTGCTATCATACACTGATCATGTGCCTCTGGAGGCAATAAACAAAGAGCTGAGTAGGCACGAATCAAACAGTCAGCAGGCAATAATCATGGAACTCAGCTGTGAGGAATCATGCTGCTCAGCTGGCAATAATCAAGCAGCTGAGCAGGCAGGAATTACACAGCACAGCTGGCAATTGTCAAGCAGATGACAGGCAGGAATCATGCAGCTCAGCTGGCAATTGTCAAGCAGATGAGCAGACAGTAATCACGCAGCTCAGCAGGCCCTGATCACGTGACTGAGCATGCACTGTTCACGTGGCTGATCATACACTGATCACGTGATTGATCATGCACTGATCACGTGGATATCATGCACTGATCACGTGGCTGATCATACACTGTTCACGTGTCTGATCATGCACTGATCACGTGGCTGATCATGCACTGATCACGTGACTGATCATGCACTGATCACGTGACTGATCATGCACTGATCACGTGGCTTATCATGCACTGATCATGTGACTGATCATGCACTGATCATGTTTGGTGTCATACACTGATCATGTGCATCTGGAGGCAATGAACAAAGAGCTGAGTAGGCAGGAATCAGTCAGCAGGCTATAATCATGGAACTCAGCTCTGAGAAATCATGCTGCTCAGCTGGCAATAATCAAGCAGATGAGCAGGCAGGAATTATGCAGCACAGGTGGCAATTGTCAAGCAGATGACAGGCAGGAATCGTGCAGCTCAGCTGGCAATTGTCAAGCAGATGAGCAGACAGTAATCACGCAGCTCAGCAGGCCCTGATCACGTGACTGAGCATGCACTGTTCACGTGGCTGATCATACACTGATCACGTGACTGATCATGCACTGATCACGTGGCTATCATGCACTGATCACGTGACTGATCATGCACTGATCACGTAATTGTCATGCACTGATCACGTGGCTATCATGCACTGATCACGTGGCTGATCATGCACTGATCACGTGACTGATCATGCACTGATCACGTGGCTATCATGCACTGATCACGTGGCTGATCATGCACTGATCACGGGACTGATCATGCACTGATCACGGGCTATCATGCACTGACACATGACTGATCATGCACTGATCACGTGGATGATCATGCACTGATCACGTGACTGATCATGCACTGATCACGTGACTGATCATGCACTGATCACGTGGCTGATCATGCACTGATCACGTGGCTGATCATGCACTGATCACGTAACTATCATGCACTGATCACGTGACTGATCATGCACTGATCACGTGACTGATCATGCACTGATCACGTGGCTATCATGCACTGATCACGTGACTGATCATACTGATCACGTGACTGATCATGCACTGATCACGTGGCTGATCATGCACTGATCACGTGACTGATCATGCACTGATCACGTGGCTATCATGCACTGATCACGTGGCTGATCATGCACTGATCACGTGGCTGATCATGCACTGATCACGTGACTGATCATGCACTGATCACGTGGCTATCATGCACTGATCACGTGGCTGATCATGCACTGATCACGTGGCTGATCATGCACTGATCACGTGGCTGATCATGCACTGATCACGTGACTGATCATGCACTGATCACGTGGCTATCATGCACTGATCACGTGGCTATCATGCACTGATCACGTGACTGATCATGCACTGATCACGTGACTGATCATGCACTGATCACGTGGCTATCATGCACTGATCACGTGGCTGATCATGCAATGATCATGTAGCTACCATGTACAGTCACGTGACTGATCATGCACCCATCACGGTGACTGATCATGCACTGATCACGTGGCTATCATGCACTGATCACGTGGCTGATCATGCACTGATCACGTGCCTGATCATGCACTGATCACGTGACTGATCATGCACTGATCACGTAGCTATCATGCACTGATCACGTGGCTGATCATGCACTGATCATGTGGTATCATGCACTGATCACGTGGCTGATCATGCACTGATACCGTGACTGAGCATGGACTGATCACATGACTATCATGTAGTGATCACGTGACTTAATGGCGCTGATCATGTGACTGATCATGCGCTGATCATGTTTGCTATCATACACTGATCATGTGCCTCTGGAGGCAATAAACAAAGAGCTGAGTAGGCACGAATCAAACAGTCAGCAGGCAATAATCATGGAACTCAGCTGTGAGGAATCATGCTGCTCAGCTGGCAATAATCAAGCAGCTGAGCAGGCAGGAATTACACAGCACAGCTGGCAATTGTCAAGCAGATGACAGGCAGGAATCATGCAGCTCAGCTGGCAATTGTCAAGCAGATGAGCAGACAGTAATCACGCAGCTCAGCAGGCCCTGATCACGTGACTGAGCATGCACTGTTCACGTGGCTGATCATACACTGATCACGTGATTGATCATGCACTGATCACTTGGATATCATGCACTGATCACGTGGCTGATCATACACTGTTCACGTGTCTGACCATGCACTGATCACGTGGCTGATCATACACTGCTCACGTAACTGATCATGCACTGATCACGTGGCTGATCATGCACTGATCACGTGGCTGATCATGCACTGATCATGTGACTGATCATGTGCTGATCATGTTTGGTGTCATACACTGATCATGTGCATCTGGAGGCAATGAACAAAGAGCTGAGTAGGCAGGAATCAGTCAGCAGGCTATAATCATGGAACTCAGCTCTGAGAAATCATGCTGCTCAGCTGGCAATAATCAAGTAGATGAGCAGGCAGCAATTACGCAGCACAGGTGGCAATTGTCAAGGAGATGACAGACAGGAATCGTACAGCTCAGCTGCAATTGTCAAGCAGATGAGCAGACAGTAATCACGCAGCTCAGCAGGCCCTGATCACGTGACTGATCATGCACTGATCACGTGGCTGATCACACACTGATCACGTGACTGATCATGCACTGATCACGTGGCTATCATGCACTGATCACGTGACTGATCATGCACTGATCACGTAATTGTCATGCACTGATCACGTGGCTATCATGCACTGATCACGTGGCTGATCATGCACTGATCACGTGACTGATCATGCACTGATCACGTGGCTATCATGCACTGATCACGTGGCTGATCATGCACTGATCACGTGGCTGATCATGCACTGATCACGGGCTATCATGCACTGATACATGACTGATCATGCACTGATCACGTGGCTGATCATGCACTGATCACGTGACTGATCATGCACTGATCACGTGACTGATCATGCACTGATCACGTGGCTGATCATGCACTGATCACGTGGCTGATCATGCACTGATCACGTGACTATCATGCACTGATCACGTGACTGATCATGCACTGATCACGTGACTGATCATGCACTGATCACGTGGCTATCATGCACTGATCACGTGACTGATCATACTGATCACGTGCCTGATCATGCACTGATCACGTGGCTGATCATGCACTGATCACGTGACTGATCATGCACTGATCACGTGGCTATCATGCACTGATCACGTGGCTATCATGCACTGATCACGTGGCTGATCATGCACTGATCACGTGACTGATCATGCACTGATCACGTGGCTATCATGCACTGATCACGTGGCTGATCATACTGATCACGTGCCTGATCATGCACTGATCACGTGGCTGATCATGCACTGATCACGTGACTGATCATGCACTGATCACGTGGCTATCATGCACTGATCACGTGGCTATCATGCACTGATCACGTGACTGATCATACTGATCACGTGACTGATCATGCACTGATCACGTGGCTGATCATGCACTGATCACGTGGCTGATCATGCACTGATCACGTGGCTATCATGCACTGATCACGTGGCTGATCATGCACTGATCACGTGACTGATCATGCACTGATCACGTGGCTATCATGCACTGATCACGTAGCTATCATGCACTGATCACGTGACTGATCATACTGATCACGTGGCTGATCATGCACTGATCACGTGGCTGATCATGCACTGATCACGTGACTGATCATGCACTGATCACGTGGCTGATCATGCACTGATCACGTGACTGATCATGCACTGATCACGTGGCTATCATGCACTGATCACGTGGCTGATCATGCACTGATCACGTGGCTGATCATGCACTGATCACGTGACTGATCATGCACTGATCACGTGACTATCATGCACTGATCACGTGGCTGATCATGCACTGATCACGTGACTGATCATGCACTGATCACGTGGCTATCATGCACTGATCACGTGGCTGATCATGCACTGATCACGTGGCTATCATGCACTGATCACGTGACTGATCATGCACTGATCACGTGACTGATCATGCACTGATCACGTGGCTATCATGCACTGATCACGTGGCTGATCATACTGATCACGTGCTGATCATGCACTGATCACGTGGCTGATCATGCACTGATCACGTGACTGATCATGCACTGATCACGTGGCTATCATGCACTGATCACGTGGCTATCATGCACTGATCACGTGGCTGATCATGCACTGATCACGTAGCTATCATGCACTGATCACGTGACTGATCATGCACTGATCACGTAACTGATCATGCACTGATCACGTGACTGATCATGCACTGATCACGTGACTGATCATGCACTGATCACGTGGCTATCATGCACTGATCACGTGGCTGATCATGCACTGATCACGTAGCTACCATGTACTGATCACGTGACTGATCATGCACTGATCACGTAATTGATCATGCACTGATCACGTGGCTGATCATGCACTGATCACGTGACTGATCATGCACTGATCACGTGGCTATCATGCACTGATCACGTGGCTGATCATGCACTGATCACGGGACTGATCATGCACTGATCACTGGCTATCATGCACTGATCACATGACTGATCATGCACTGATCACGTGGCTGATCATGCACTGATCACGTGACTGATCATGCACTGATCACGTGACTGATCATGCACTGATCACGTGGCTGATCATGCACTGATCACGTGGCTGATCATGCACTGATCACGTAGCTATCATGCACTGATCACGTGACTGATCATGCACTGATCACGTGACTGATCATGCACTGATCACGTGGCTATCATGCACTGATCACGTGACTGATCATACTGATCACGTGGCTGATCATGCACTGATCACGTGGCTGATCATGCACTGATCACGTGACTGATCATGCACTGATCACGTGGCTATCATGCACTGATCACGTGGCTGATCATGCACTGATCACGTGGCTGATCATGCACTGATCACGTGACTGATCATGCACTGATCACGTGGCTATCATGCACTGATCACGTGGCTGATCATACTGATCACGTGGCTGATCATGCACTGATCACGTGGCTGATCATGCACTGATCACGTGACTGATCATGCACTGATCACGTGGCTATCATGCACTGATCACGTGGCTATCATGCACTGATCACGTGACTGATCATACTGATCACGTGACTGATCATGCACTGATCACGTGGCTGATCATGCACTGATCACGTGGCTATCATGCACTGATCACGTGGCTATCATGCACTGATCACGTGGCTGATCATGCACTGATCACGTGACTGATCATGCACTGATCACGTGGCTATCATGCACTGATCACGTGGCTGATCATACTGATCACGTGGCTGATCATGCACTGATCACGTGGCTGATCATGCACTGATCACGTGACTGATCATGCACTGATCACGTGGCTGATCATGCACTGATCACGTGGCTGATCATGCACTGATCACGTGGCTATCATGCACTGATCACGTGGCTATCATGCACTGATCACGTGGCTGATCATGCACTGATCACGTGACTGATCATGCACTGATCACGTGGCTATCATGCACTGATCACGTGGCTGATCATGCACTGATCACGTGCTATCATGCACTGATCACGTGACTGATCATGCACTGATCACGTGACTGATCATGCACTGATCACGTGGCTATCATGCACTGATCACGTGGCTATCATGCACTGATCACGTGACTGATCATGCACTGATCACGTGACTGATCATGCACTGATCACGTGACTGATCATGCACTGATCACGTGGCTGATCATGCACTGATCACGTGATGATCATGCACTGATCACGTGCTATCATGCACTGATCACGTGGCTGATCATGCACTGATCACGTGACTGATCATGCACTGATCACGTGGCTGATCATGCACTGATCACGTGACTGATCATGCACTGATCACGTGGCTATCATGCACTGATCACGTGACTGATCATGCACTGATCACGTGACTGATCATGCACTGATCACGTGCTGATCATGCACTGATCACGTGGCTATCATGCACTGATCACGTGGCTGATCATGCACTGATCACGTAGCTATCATGCACTGATCACGTGACTGATCATGCACTGATCACGTGACTGATCATGCACTGATCACGTGGCTGATCATGCACTGATCACGTGACTGATCATGCACTGATCACGTGACTGATCATGCACTGATCACGTGGCTATCATGCACTGATCACGTGGCTGATCATACTGATCACGTGGCTGATCATGCACTGATCACGTGGCTGATCATGCACTGATCACGTGACTGATCATGCACTGATCACGTGGCTATCATGCACTGATCACGTGGCTGATCATGCACTGATCACGTACTATCATGCACTGATCACGTGACTGATCATGCACTGATCACGTGGCTGATCATGCACTGATCACGTGGCTGATCATGCACTGATCACGTAGCTATCATGCACTGATCACGTGACTGATCATGCACTGATCACGTAATTGATCATGCACTGATCACGTGGCTGATCATGCACTGATCACGTGGCTGATCATGCACTGATCACGTGACTGATCATGCACTGATCACGTGGCTATCATGCACTGATCACGTGGCTGATCATGCACTGATCACGTGGCTGATCATGCACTGATCACGTGGCTGATCATGCACTGATCACGTGACTGATCATGCACTGATCACGTGGCTGATCATGCACTGATCACGTGGCTATCATGCACTGCTCACGTGGCTGATCATGCATGATCACGCAGCTACCATGTACTGGTCACATGACTGATCATGCACTGATCACGTGACTGATCATGCAGTGATCACGTGGCTATCATGCACTACTCACGTGGCTGATCATGCAATGATCATGTAGCTACCATGTACAGGTCACGTGAATGATCATACACCCATCAGGTGACTGATCATGCACTGATCACGTGGCTATCATGCACTGATCACGAGACTGATCATGCACTGATCACGTCTATATCATGCACTGATCACATGACTGCCCATGCACTGATCACGTGGATGATCATACACTAATCATGTGACAGATCATGCACTGATCACGTGGCTGATCATGCACTGATACCGTGACTGAGCATGGACTGATCACATGACTATCATGTAGTGATCACGTGACTTAATGGCGCTGATCATGTGACTGATCATGCGCTGATCATGTTTGCTATCATACACTGATCATGTGCCTCTGGAGGCAATAAACAAAGAGCTGAGTAGGCACGAATCAAACAGTCAGCAGGCAATAATCATGGAACTCAGCTGTGAGGAATCATGCTGCTCAGCTGGCAATAATCAAGCAGCTGAGCAGGCAGGAATTACGCAGCACAGCTGGCAATTGTCAAGCAGATGACAGGCAGGAATCGTGCAGCTCAGCTGGCAATTGTCAAGCAGATGAGCAGACAGTAATCACGCAGCTCAGCAGGCCCTGATCACGTGACTGAGCATGCACTGTTCACGTGGCTGATCATACACTGATCACGTGATTGATCATGCACTGATCACTTGGATATCATGCACTGATCACGTGGCTGATCATACACTGTTCACGTGTCTGACCATGCAC
The DNA here is from genome assembly GCF_032452875.1 of Bos javanicus. NCBI lineage: Eukaryota > Metazoa > Chordata > Mammalia > Artiodactyla > Bovidae > Bos > Bos javanicus. The sequence goes on from NW_026894536.1 coordinate 74,635, forward strand.
TGATCACGTGGCTGATCATACACTGCTCACGTAACTGATCATGCACTGATCACGTGGCTATCATGCACTGATCACGTGGCTGATCATGCACTGATCACGTGACTGATCATGCACTGATCACGTGCTGATCATGCACTGATCACGTGGCTATCATGCACTGATCACGTGGCTGATCATGCAATGATCACGTAGCTACCATGCACTGATCACGTGACTGATCATGCACTGATCACGTAACTGATCATGCACTGATCACGTGGCTGATCATGCACTGATCACGTGACTGATCATGCACTGATCACGTGGCTATCATGCACTGATCACGTGGCTGATCATGCACTGATCACGTAGCTACCATGTACTGATCACGTGACTGATCATGCACTGATCACGTGACTGATCATGCACTGATCACGTGACTGATCATGCACTGATCACGTGACTGATCATGCACTGATCACGTGGATATCATGCACTGATCACGTGGCTGATCATGGCTGATCACGTGTCTGATCATGCACTGATCACGTGGCTGATCATGCACTGATCACGTGACTGATCATGCACTGATCACGTGGCTATCATGCACTGATCACGTGGCTGATCATGCACTGATCACGTGGCTGATCATGCACTGATCACGTGACTGATCATGCACTGATCACGTGGCATCATGCACTGATCACGTGGCTGATCATGCACTGATCACGTAACTGATCATGCACTGATCACGTGGCTATCATGCACTGATCACGTGGCTGATCATGCACTGATCACGTAGCTACCATATACTGATCACGTGACTGATCATGCACTGATCACGTAACTGATCATGCACTGATCAGTGACTGATCATGCACTGATCACGTGACTGATCATGCACTGATCACGTGACTGATCATGCACTGATCACGTGGCTATCATGCACTGATCACGTGGCTATCATGCACTGATCACGTGGCTGATCATGCAATGATCACGTAGCAACCATGCACTGATCACGTGGCTGATCATGCACTGATCACGTAATTGATCATGCACTGATCACGTGACTGATCATGCACTGATCACGTGGCTGATCACACACTATCACGTGACTGATCATGCACTGATCACGTGGCTATCATGCACTGATCACGTGGCTATCATGCACTGATCACGTGGATATCATGCACTGATCACGTGGCTGATCACACACTGATCACGTGACTGATCATGCACTGATCACGTGGCTATCATGCACTGATCACGTGGCTATCATGCACTGATCACGTGGCTGATCATGCACTGATCACGTAGCTATCATGCACTGATCACGTGACTGATCATGCACTGATCACGTAATTGATCATGCACTGATCACGTGACTGATCATGCACTGATCACGTGACTGATCATGCACTGATCACGTGGCTATCATGCACTGCTCACTGGCTGATCATGCAATGATCACGTAGCTACCATGTACTGATCACGTGACTGATCATGCACTGATCACGTAATTGATCATGCACTGATCACGTGGCTGATCATGCACTGATCACGTGACTGATCATGCACTGATCACGTGACTGATCATGCACTGATCACGTGGCTATCATGCACTGATCACGTGGCTGATCATGCACTGATCACGCAGTTACCATGCACTGATCACGTGACTGATCATGCACTGATCACGTAATTGATCATGCACTGATCACGTGGCTGATCATGCACTGATCACGTGACTGATCATGCACTGATCACGTGGCTGATCATGCACTGATCACGTGGCTATCATGCACTGATCACGTGGCTGATCATGCACTGATCATGTAGCTACCATGTACAGGTCACGTGAATGATCATACACCCATCAGGTGACTGATCATGCACTGATCACGTGGCTATCATGCACTGATCACGAGACTGATCATGCACTGATCACGTCTAATCATGCACTGATCACATGACTGCCCATGCACTGATCACGTGGATGATCATACACTAATCACGTGACAGATCATGCACTGATCACGTGGCTGATCATGCACTGATACCGTGACTGAGCATGGACTGATCACATGACTATCATGTAGTGATCACGTGACTTAATGGCTCTGATCATGCACTGATCATGTTTGCTATCATACACTGATCATGTGCCTCTGGAGGCAATAAACAAAGAGCTGAGTAGGCACGAATCAAACAGTCAGCAGGCAATAATCATGGAACTCAGCTGTGAGGAATCATGCTGCTCAGCTGGCAATAATCAAGCAGCTGAGCAGGCAGGAATTACGCAGCACAGCTGGCAATTGTCAAGCAGATGACAGGCAGGAATCGTGCAGCTCAGCTGGCAATTGTCAAGCAGATGAGCAGACAGTAATCACGCAGCTCAGCAGGCCCTGATCACGTGACTGAGCATGCACTGTTCACGTGGCTGATCATACACTGATCACGTGATTGATCATGCACTGATCACGTGGATATCATGCACTGATCACGTGGCTGATCATACACTGATCACGTGACTGATCATGCACTGATCACGTGGCTGATCATGCACTGATCACGTGGCTGATCATGCACTGATCACGTGACTGATCATGCACTGATCACGTGACTGATCATGCACTGATCACGTGGCTATCATGCACTGATCACGTGGCTGATCATGCACTGATCACGTAGCTACCATGTACTGTCACGTGACTGATCATGCACCCATCCGTGACTGATCATGCACTGATCACGTGGCTATCATGCACTGATCACGTGGCTGATCATGCACTGATCACGTGACTGATCATGCACTGATCACGTGACTGATCATGCACTGATCACGTAGCTATCATGCACTGATCACGTGGCTGATCATGCACTGATCACGTGGTATCATGCACTGATCACGTGGCTGATCATGCACTGATACGTGACTGAGCATGGACTGATCACATGACTATCATGTACTGATCACGTGACTTAATGGCACTGATCATGTGACTGATCATGCGCTGATCATGTTTGCTATCATACACTGATCATGTGCCTCTGGAGGCAATAAACAAAGAGCTGAGTAGGCACGAATCAAACAGTCAGCAGGCAATAATCATGGAACTCAGCTGTGAGGAATCATGCTGCTCAGCTGGCAATAATCAAGCAGCTGAGCAGGCAGGAATTACACAGCACAGCTGGCAATTGTCAAGCAGATGACAGGCAGGAATCATGCAGCTCAGCTGGCAATTGTCAAGCAGATGAGCAGACAGGAATCACGCAGCTCAGCAGGCCCTGATCACGTGACTGAGCATGCACTGTTCACGTGGCTGATCATACACTGATCACGTGACTGATCATGCACTGATCACTTGGATATCATGCACTGATCACGTGGCTGATCATACACTGATCACGTGTCTGATCATGCACTGATCACGTGGCTGATCATGCACTGACTCACGTGACTGATCATGCACTGATCACGTGACTGATCATGCACTGATCACGTGGCTTATCATGCACTGATCATGTGACTGATCATGCACTGATCATGTTTGGTATCATACACTGATCATGTGCATCTGGAGGCAATGAACAAAGAGCTGAGTAGGCAGGAATCAGTCAGCAGGCTATAATCATGGAACTCAGCTCTGAGAAATCATGCTGCTCAGCTGGCAATAATCAAGTAGATGAGCAGGCAGGAATTATGCAGCACAGGTGGCAATTGTCAAGCAGATGACAGACAGGAATCGTGCAGCTCAGCTCCAATTGTCAAGCAGATGAGCAGACAGTAATCACGCAGCTCAGCAGGCCCTGATCACGTGACTGAGCATGCACTGTTCACGTGGCTGATCATACACTGATCACGTGACTGATCATGCACTGATCACGTGGCTATCATGCACTGATCACGTGACTGATCATGCACTGATCACGTAATTGTCATGCACTGATCACGTGGCTATCATGCACTGATCACGTGGCTGATCATGCACTGATCACGTGACTGATCATGCACTGATCACGTGGCTATCATGCACTGATCACGTGGCTGATCATGCACTGATCACGGGACTGATCATGCACTGATCACGGGCTATCATGCACTGATACATGACTGATCATGCACTGATCACGTGGATGATCATGCACTGATCACGTGACTGATCATGCACTGATCACGTGACTGATCATGCACTGATCACGTGGCTGATCATGCACTGATCACGTGGCTGATCATGCACTGATCACGTAACTATCATGCACTGATCACGTGACTGATCATGCACTGATCACGTGACTGATCATGCACTGATCACGTGGCTATCATGCACTGATCACGTGACTGATCATACTGATCACGTGCCTGATCATGCACTGATCACGTGGCTGATCATGCACTGATCACGTGACTGATCATGCACTGATCACGTGGCTATCATGCACTGATCACGTGGCTATCATGCACTGATCACGTGGCTGATCATGCACTGATCACGTGACTGATCATGCACTGATCACGTGGCTATCATGCACTGATCACGTGGCTGATCATGCACTGATCACGTGGCTGATCATGCACTGATCACGTGGCTGATCATGCACTGATCACGTGACTGATCATGCACTGATCACGTGGCTATCATGCACTGATCACGTGGCTATCATGCACTGATCACGTGACTGATCATGCACTGATCACGTGACTGATCATGCACTGATCACGTGGCTATCATGCACTGATCACGTGGCTGATCATGCAATGATCATGTAGCTACCATGTACAGTCACGTGACTGATCATGCACCCATCAGGTGACTGATCATGCACTGATCACGTGGCTATCATGCACTGATCACGTGGCTGATCATGCACTGATCACGTGCCTGATCATGCACTGATCACGTGACTGATCATGCACTGATCACGTAGCTATCATGCACTGATCACGTGGCTGATCATGCACTGATCATGTGGATCATGCACTGATCACGTGGCTGATCATGCACTGATACCGTGACTGAGCATGGACTGATCACATGACTATCATGTAGTGATCACGTGACTTAATGGCGCTGATCATGTGACTGATCATGCACTGATCATGTTTGCTATCATACACTGATCATGTGCCTCTGGAGGCAATAAACAAAGAGCTGAGTAGGCACGAATCAAACAGTCAGCAGGCAATAATCATGGAACTCAGCTGTGAGGAATCATGCTGCTCAGCTGGCAATAATCAAGCAGCTGAGCAGGCAGGAATTACACAGCACAGCTGGCAATTGTCAAGCAGATGACAGGCAGGAATCATGCAGCTCAGCTGGCAATTGTCAAGCAGATGAGCAGACAGTAATCACGCAGCTCAGCAGGCCCTGATCACGTGACTGAGCATGCACTGTTCACGTGGCTGATCATACACTGATCACGTGATTGATCATGCACTGATCACTTGGATATCATGCACTGATCACGTGGCTGATCATACACTGTTCACGTGTCTGACCATGCACTGATCACGTGGCTGATCATACACTGCTCACGTAACTGATCATGCACTGATCACGTGGCTGATCATGCACTGATCACGTGGCTGATCATGCACTGATCATGTGACTGATCATGCACTGATCATGTTTGGTGTCATACACTGATCATGTGCATCTGGAGGCAATGAACAAAGAGCTGAGTAGGCAGGAATCAGTCAGCAGGCTATAATCATGGAACTCAGCTCTGAGAAATCATGCTGCTCAGCTGGCAATAATCAAGTAGATGAGCAGGCAGCAATTACGCAGCACAGGTGGCAATTGTCAAGGAGATGACAGACAGGAATCGTACAGCTCAGCTGCAATTGTCAAGCAGATGAGCAGACAGTAATCACGCAGCTCAGCAGGCCCTGATCACGTGACTGATCATGCACTGTTCACGTGGCTGATCACACACTGATCACGTGACTGATCATGCACTGATCACGTGGCTATCATGCACTGATCACGTGGCTGATCATGCACTGATCACGTAATTGTCATGCACTGATCACGTGGCTATCATGCACTGATCACGTGGCTGATCATGCACTGATCACGTGACTGATCATGCACTGATCACGTGGCTATCATGCACTGATCACGTGGCTGATCATGCACTGATCACGTGGCTGATCATGCACTGATCACGGGCTATCATGCACTGATACATGACTGATCATGCACTGATCACGTGGCTGATCATGCACTGATCACGTGACTGATCATGCACTGATCACGTGACTGATCATGCACTGATCACGTGGCTGATCATGCACTGATCACGTGGCTGATCATGCACTGATCACGTGGCTATCATGCACTGATCACGTGACTGATCATGCACTGATCACGTGACTGATCATGCACTGATCACGTGGCTATCATGCACTGATCACGTGACTGATCATACTGATCACGTGCCTGATCATGCACTGATCACGTGGCTGATCATGCACTGATCACGTGACTGATCATGCACTGATCACGTGGCTATCATGCACTGATCACGTGGCTATCATGCACTGATCACGTGGCTGATCATGCACTGATCACGTGGCTGATCATGCACTGATCACGTGACTGATCATGCACTGATCACGTGGCTGATCATGCACTGATCACGTGACTGATCATGCACTGATCACGTGGCTGATCATGCACTGATCACGTGGCTATCATGCACTGATCACGTGGCTGATCATGCACTGATCACGTGACTGATCATGCACTGATCACGTGGCTATCATGCACTGATCACGTGGCTATCATGCACTGATCACGTGGCTGATCATGCACTGATCACGTAGCTATCATGCACTGATCACGTGACTGATCATGCACTGATCACGTGACTGATCATGCACTGATCACGTGGCTATCATGCACTGATCACGTGGCTGATCATACTGATCACGTGCTGATCATGCACTGATCACGTGGCTGATCATGCACTGATCACGTGACTGATCATGCACTGATCACGTGGCTATCATGCACTGATCACGTGGCTATCATGCACTGATCACGTGACTGATCATACTGATCACGTGACTGATCATGCACTGATCACGTGGCTGATCATGCACTGATCACGTGGCTATCATGCACTGATCACGTGGCTATCATGCACTGATCACGTGGCTGATCATGCACTGATCACGTGACTGATCATGCACTGATCACGTGGCTATCATGCACTGATCACGTGGCTGATCATACTGATCACGTGGCTGATCATGCACTGATCACGTGGCTGATCATGCACTGATCACGTGACTGATCATGCACTGATCACGTGGCTGATCATGCACTGATCACGTGACTGATCATGCACTGATCACGTGGCTATCATGCACTGATCACGTGGCTGATCATGCACTGATCACGTGGCTGATCATGCACTGATCACGTGACTGATCATGCACTGATCACGTGGCTATCATGCACTGATCACGTGGCTGATCATGCACTGATCACGTGACTGATCATGCACTGATCACGTGGCTATCATGCACTGATCACGTGGCTGATCATGCACTGATCACGTGGCTATCATGCACTGATCACGTGACTGATCATGCACTGATCACGTGACTGATCATGCACTGATCACGTGGCTATCATGCACTGATCACGTGGCTGATCATACTGATCACGTGCTGATCATGCACTGATCACGTGGCTGATCATGCACTGATCACGTGACTGATCATGCACTGATCACGTGGCTATCATGCACTGATCACGTGGCTATCATGCACTGATCACGTGGCTGATCATGCACTGATCACGTAGCTACCATGCACTGATCACGTGACTGATCATGCACTGATCACGTAATTGATCATGCACTGATCACGTGACTGATCATGCACTGATCACGTGACTGATCATGCACTGATCACGTGGCTATCATGCACTGATCACGTGGCTGATCATGCACTGATCACGTAGCTACCATGCACTGATCACGGACTGATCATGCACTGATCACGTAATTGATCATGCACTGATCACGTGGCTGATCATGCACTGATCACGTGACTGATCATGCACTGATCACGTGGCTGATCATGCACTGATCACGTGGCTATCATGCACTGATCACGTGGCTGATCATGCACTGATCACGTAGCTACCATGTACTGGTCACGTGACTGATCATGCACTGATCACGTGACTGATCATGCACTGATCACGTGGCTATCATGCACTGATCACGTGGCTGATCATGCACTGATCACGTGCCTGTCATGCACTGATCACGTGACTGATCATGCACTGATCACGTAGCTATCATGCACTGATCACGTGGCTGATCATGCACTGATCACGTGGCTGATCATGCACTGATCACGTGGCTATCATGCACTGATCACGTGGCTGATCATGCACTGATACCGTGACTGAGCATGGACTGATCACATGACTATCATGTAGTGATCACGTGACTTAATGGCGCTGATCATGTGACTGATCATGCGCTGATCATGTTTGCTATCATACACTGATCATGTGCCTCTGGAGGCAATAAACAAAGAGCTGAGTAGGCACGAATCAAACAGTCAGCAGGCAATAATCATGGAACTCAGCTGTGAGGAATCATGCTGCTCAGCTGGCAATAATCAAGCAGCTGAGCAGGCAGGAATTACGCAGCACAGCTGGCAATTGTCAAGCAGATGACAGGCAGGAATCATGCAGCTCAGCTGGCAATTGTCAAGCAGATGAGCAGACAGTAATCACGCAGCTCAGCAGGCCCTGATCACGTGACTGAGCATGCACTGTTCACGTGGCTGATCATACACTGATCACGTGACTGATCATGCACTGATCACGTGGCTGATCATGCACTGATCACGTGGCTGATCATGCACTGATCACGTGGCTGATCATGCACTGATCACGTGGCTGATCATGCACTGATCACGTGACTGATCATGCACTGATCACGTGGCTGATCATGCACTGATCACGTGGCTATCATGCACTATCACGTGGCTGATCATGCACTGATCACGTAGCTATCATGCACTGATCACGTGACTGATCATGCACTGATCACGTGGCTGATCATGCACTGATCACGTGGCTGATCATGCACTGATCACGTGACTGATCATGCACTGATCACGTGACTGATCATGCACTGATCACGTGGCTATCATGCACTGATCACGTGGCTGATCATACTGATCACGTGACTGATCATGCACTGATCACGTGGCTATCATGCACTGATCACGTGGCTGATCATGCACTGATCACGTAGCTACCATGTACTGATCACGTGACTGATCATGCACTGATCACGTGACTGATCATGCACTGATCACGTGACTGATCATGCACTGATCACGTGACTGATCATGCACTGATCACGTGGCTATCATGCACTGATCACGTGGCTGATCATGGCTGATCACGTGTCTGATCATGCACTGATCACGTGGCTGATCATGCACTGATCACGTGACTGATCATGCACTGATCACGTGGCTATCATGCACTGATCACGTGGCTGATCATGCACTGATCACGTGGCTGATCATGCACTGATCACGTGACTGATCATGCACTGATCACGTGGCACTCATGCACTGATCACGTGGCTGATCATGCACTGATCACGTGACTGATCATGCACTGATCACGTGGCTATCATGCACTGATCACGTGGCTGATCATGCACTGATCACGTAGCTACCATGCACTGATCACGTGACTGATCATGCACTGATCACGTAACTGATCATGCACTGATCACGTGACTGATCATGCACTGATCACGTGACTGATCATGCACTGATCACGTGACTGATCATGCACTGATCACGTGGCTGATCATGCACTGATCACGTGGCTATCATGCACTGATCACGTGGCTGATCATGCACTGATCACGTAGCTATCATGCACTGATCACGTGGCTGATCATGCACTGATCACGTAATTGATCATGCACTGATCACGTGACTGATCATGCACTGATCACGTGGCTGATCATGCACTGATCACGTGACTGATCATGCACTGATCACGTGGCTATCATGCACTGATCACGTGGCTATCATGCACTGATCACGTGGATATCATGCACTGATCACGTGGCTGATCATGCACTGATCACGTGACTGATCATGCACTGATCACGTGACTGATCATGCACTGATCACGTGGCTATCATGCACTGATCACGTGGCTATCATGCACTGATCACGTGGCTGATCATGCACTGATCACGTAGCTATCATGCACTGATCACGTGGCTGATCATGCACTGATCACGTAATTGATCATGCACTGATCACGTGACTGATCATGCACTGATCACGTGGCTGATCATGCACTGATCACGTGACTGATCATGCACTGATCACGTGGCTATCATGCACTGATCACGTGGCTATCATGCACTGATCACGTGGCTATCATGCACTGATCACGTGGCTGATCATGCACTGATCACGTGACTGATCATGCACTGATCACGTGGCTATCATGCACTGATCACGTGGCTATCATGCACTGATCACGTGGCTGATCATGCAATGATCACGTAGCTACCATGCACTGGTCACGTGACTGATCATGCACTGATCACGTAATTGATCATGCACTGATCACGTGACTGATCATGCACTGATCACGTGACTGATCATGCACTGATCACGTGGCTATCATGCACTGATCACTGGCTGATCATGCAATGATCACGTAGCTACCATGTACTGGTCACGTGACTGATCATGCACTGATCACGTAATTGATCATGCACTGATCACGTGGCTGATCATGCACTGATCACGTGACTGATCATGCACTGATCACGTGACTGATCATGCACTGATCACGTGGCTATCATGCACTGATCACGTGGCTGATCATGCACTGATCACGCAGTTACATGCACTGATCACGTGACTGATCATGCACTGATCACGTGGCTGATCATGCACTGATCACGTGGCTGATCATGCACTGATCACGTGACTGATCATGCACTGATCACGTGGCTGATCATGCACTGATCACGTGGCTATCATGCACTGATCACGTGGCTGATCATGCACTGATCATGTAGCTACCATGTACTGGTCACGTGAATGATCATACACCCATCAGGTGACTGATCATGCACTGATCACGTGGCTATCATGCACTGATCACGAGACTGATCATGCACTGATCACGTCTAATCATGCACTGATCACATGACTGCCCATGCACTGATCACGTGGATGATCATACACTAATCACGTGACAGATCATGCACTGATCACGTGGCTGATCATGCACTGATACCGTGACTGAGCATGGACTGATCACATGACTATCATGTAGTGATCACGTGACTTAATGGCTCTGATCATGCACTGATCATGTTTGCTATCATACACTGATCATGTGCCTCTGGAGGCAATAAACAAAGAGCTGAGTAGGCACGAATCAAACAGTCAGCAGGCAATAATCATGGAACTCAGCTGTGAGGAATCATGCTGCTCAGCTGGCAATAATCAAGCAGCTGAGCAGGCAGGAATTACGCAGCACAGCTGGCAATTGTCAAGCAGATGACAGGCAGGAATCGTGCAGCTCAGCTGGCAATTGTCAAGCAGATGAGCAGACAGTAATCACGCAGCTCAGCAGGCCCTGATCACGTGACTGAGCATGCACTGTTCACGTGGCTGATCATACACTGATCACGTGATTGATCATGCACTGATCACGTGGATATCATGCACTGATCACGTGGCTGATCATACACTGATCACGTGACTGATCATGCACTGATCACGTGGCTGATCATGCACTGATCACGTGGCTGATCATGCACTGATCACGTGACTGATCATGCACTGATCACGTGACTGATCATGCACTGATCACGTGGCTATCATGCACTGATCACGTGGCTGATCATGCACTGATCACGTAGCTACCATGTACTGTCACGTGACTGATCATGCACCCATCACGTGACTGATCATGCACTGATCACGTGGCTATCATGCACTGATCACGTGGCTGATCATGCACTGATCACGTGCCTGATCATGCACTGATCACGTGACTGATCATGCACTGATCACGTGCTGATCATGCACTGATCACGTGGCTGATCATGCACTGATCACGTGGTATCATGCACTGATCACGTGGCTGATCATGCACTGATACCGTGACTGAGCATGGACTGATCACATGACTATCATGTACTGATCACGTGACTTAATGGCGCTGATCATGTGACTGATCATGCACTGATCATGTTTGCTATCATACACTGATCATGTGCCTCTGGAGGCAATAAACAAAGAGCTGAGTAGGCACGAATCAAACAGTCAGCAGGCAATAATCATGGAACTCAGCTGTGAGGAATCATGCTGCTCAGCTGGCAATAATCAAGCAGCTGAGCAGGCAGGAATTACACAGCACAGCTGGCAATTGTCAAGCAGATGACAGGCAGGAATCATGCAGCTCAGCTGGCAATTGTCAAGCAGATGAGCAGACAGGAATCACGCAGCTCAGCAGGCCCTGATCACGTGACTGAGCATGCACTGATCACGTGGCTGATCATGCACTGATCACGTGACTGATCATGCACTGATCACTTGGATATCATGCACTGATCACGTGGCTGATCATACACTGATCACGTGTGTGATCATGCACTGATCACGTGGCTGATCATGCACTGATCACGTGACTGATCATGCACTGATCACGTGACTGATCATGCACTGATCACGTGGCTTATCATGCACTGATCATGTGACTGATCATGTGCTGATCATGTTTGGTGTCATACACTGATCATGTGCCTCTGGAGGCAATGAACAAAGAGCTGAGTAGGCAGGAATCAGTCAGCAGGCTATAATCATGGAACTCAGCTCTGAGAAATCATGCTGCTCAGCTGGCAATAATCAAGCAGATGAGCAGGCAGGAATTATGCAGCACAGGTGGCAATTGTCAAGCAGATGACAGGCAGGAATCGTGCAGCTCAGCTCAATTGTCAAGCAGATGAGCAGACAGTAATCACGCAGCTCAGCAGGCCCTGATCACGTGACTGAGCATGCACTGTTCACGTGGCTGATCACACACTGATCACGTGACTGATCATGCACTGATCACGTGGCTATCATGCACTGATCACGTGACTGATCATGCACTGATCACGTAATTGTATGCACTGATCACGTGGCTATCATGCACTGATCACGTGGCTGATCATGCACTGATCACGTGACTGATCATGCACTGATCACGTGGCTATCATGCACTGATCACGTGGCTGATCATGCACTGATCACGGGACTGATCATGCACTGATCACGGGCTATCATGCACTGATACATGACTGACATGCACTGATCACGTGGATGATCATGCACTGATCACGTGACTGATCATGCACTGATCACGTGACTGATCATGCACTGATCACGTGGCTGATCATGCACTGATCACGTGGCTGATCATGCACTGATCACGTAACTATCATGCACTGATCACGTGACTGATCATGCACTGATCACGTGACTGATCATGCACTGATCACGTGGCTATCATGCACTGATCACGTGACTGATCATACTGATCACGTGCCTGATCATGCACTGATCACGTGGCTGATCATGCACTGATCACGTGACTGATCATGCACTGATCACGTGGCTATCATGCACTGATCACGTGGCTGATCATGCACTGATCACGTGGCTGATCATGCACTGATCACGTGACTGATCATGCACTGATCACGTGGCTATCATGCACTGATCACGTGGCTGATCATACTGATCACGTGGCTGATCATGCACTGATCACGTGGCTGATCATGCACTGATCACGTGACTGATCATGCACTGATCACGTGGCTATCATGCACTGATCACGTGGCTATCATGCACTGATCACGTGACTGATCATGCACTGATCACGTGACTGATCATGCACTGATCACGTGGCTATCATGCACTGATCACGTGGCTGATCATGCAATGATCATGTAGCTACCATGTACAGTCACGTGACTGATCATGCACCCATCAGGTGACTGATCATGCACTGATCACGTGGCTATCATGCACTGATCACGTGGCTGATCATGCACTGATCACGTGCCTGATCATGCACTGATCACGTGACTGATCATGCACTGATCACGTAGCTATCATGCACTGATCACGTGGCTGATCATGCACTGATCATGTGGTATCATGCACTGATCACGTGGCTGATCATGCACTGATACCGTGACTGAGCATGGACTGATCACATGACTATCATGTAGTGATCACGTGACTTAATGGCGCTGATCATGTGACTGATCATGCACTGATCATGTTTGCTATCATACACTGATCATGTGCCTCTGGAGGCAATAAACAAAGAGCTGAGTAGGCACGAATCAAACAGTCAGCAGGCAATAATCATGGAACTCAGCTGTGAGGAATCATGCTGCTCAGCTGGCAATAATCAAGCAGCTGAGCAGGCAGGAATTACGCAGCACAGCTGGCAATTGTCAAGCAGATGACAGGCAGGAATCATGCAGCTCAGCTGGCAATTGTCAAGCAGATGAGCAGACAGTAATCACGCAGCTCAGCAGGCCCTGATCACGTGACTGAGCATGCACTGTTCACGTGGCTGATCATACACTGATCACGTGATTGATCATGCACTGATCACTTGGATATCATGCACTGATCACGTGGCTGATCATACACTGTTCACGTGTCTGACCATGCACTGATCACGTGGCTGATCATGCACTGCTCACGTAACTGATCATGCACTGATCACGTGGCTGATCATGCACTGATCACGTGGCTGATCATGCACTGATCATGTGACTGATCATGCACTGATCATGTTTGGTGTCATGCACTGATCATGTGCATCTGGAGGCAATGAACAAAGAGCTGAGTAGGCAGGAATCAGTCAGCAGGCTATAATCATGGAACTCAGCTCTGAGAAATCATGCTGCTCAGCTGGCAATAATCAAGTAGATGAGCAGGCAGGAATTATGCAGCACAGGTGGCAATTGTCAAGCAGATGACAGACAGGAATCGTGCAGCTCAGCTCCAGTTGTCAAGCAGATGAGCAGACAGTAATCACGCAGCTCAGCAGGCCCTGATCACGTGACTGATCATGCACTGATCACGTGGCTGATCACACACTGATCACGTGACTGATCATGCACTGATCACGTGGCTATCATGCACTGATCACGTGACTGATCATGCACTGATCACGTGATTGTCATGCACTGATCACGTGGCTATCATGCACTGATCACGTGGCTGATCATGCACTGATCACGTGACTGATCATGCACTGATCACGTGGCTATCATGCACTGATCACGTGGCTGATCATGCACTGATCACGTGGCTGATCATGCACTGATCACGGGCTATCATGCACTGATACATGACTGATCATGCACTGATCACGTGGCTGATCATGCACTGATCACGTGACTGATCATGCACTGATCACGTGACTGATCATGCACTGATCACGTGGCTGATCATGCACTATCACGTGGCTGATCATGCACTGATCACGTGACTATCATGCACTGATCACGTGACTGATCATGCACTGATCACGTGACTGATCATGCACTGATCACGTGGCTATCATGCACTGATCACGTGACTGATCATACTGATCACGTGCCTGATCATGCACTGATCACGTGGCTGATCATGCACTGATCACGTGACTGATCATGCACTGATCACGTGGCTATCATGCACTGATCACGTGGCTGATCATGCACTGATCACGTGGCTGATCATGCACTGATCACGTGACTGATCATGCACTGATCACGTGGCTATCATGCACTGATCACGTGGCTGATCATACTGATCACGTGGCTGATCATGCACTGATCACGTGGCTGATCATGCACTGATCACGTGACTGATCATGCACTGATCACGTGGCTATCATGCACTGATCACGTGGCTATCATGCACTGATCACGTGGCTGATCATACTGATCACGTGACTGATCATGCACTGATCACGTGGCTGATCATGCACTGATCACGTGGCTATCATGCACTGATCACGTGGCTATCATGCACTGATCACGTGGCTGATCATACTGATCACGTGACTGATCATGCACTAATCACATGGCTGATCATGCACTGATCACGTGGCTATCATGCACTGATCACGTGGCTATCATGCACAGATTACGTGGCTGATCATGCAATGATCATTGACTGATCATGCACTGATCACGTGGCTATCATGCACTGATCACTTGGCTGGTCATACTGATCAACTGCCTCATCATGCACTAATCACGGGCTGATCATGCACTGATCACATGACTGATCATGCACTAATCACGTGGCTGATCATGCACTGATCACATGAGTGATCATGCACTGATCACGTGGCTATCATGCACTGATCAGGTGGCTATCATGCACTGATCACGTGGCTGATCATGCACTGATCACATGACTGATCATTCACTGATCACGTGGCTATCATGCACTGATCACGTGGCTATCATGCACTGATCACGTGGCTATCATGCACTGATCACGTAGCTACCATGCTGGTCACGTGACTGACCATGCACTGATCACGTGACTGATCATGCACTGATCACGCTATCATGCACTGATCACTTGGCTGGTCATATTGATCACGTGCGTATCATGCACTAATCACGTGGCTGATCATGCACTGATCACATGACTGATCATGCACTGATCCGTGGCTATCATGCACTGACCACGTGGCTATCATGCACTGATCACTTGACTGGTCATACTGATCACGTGCCTCATCATGCACTAATCACGTGGCTGATCATGCACTGATACGTGGCTATCATGCACTGATCACGTGGCTATCATGCACAGATTACGTGGCTGATCATGCAATGATCGTGACTGATCATGCACTGATCACGTGGCTATCATGCACTGATCACTTGGCTGGTCATACTGATCACCTGCCTCATCATGCACTAATCACGTGGCTGATCATGCACTGATCACATGACTGATCATGCACTAATCACGTGGCTGATCATGCACTGATCATGAGTGATCATGCACTGATCACGTGGCTATCATGCACTGATCAGGTGGCTATCATGCACTGATCACGTGGCTGATCGCACTGATCACATGACTGATCATGCACTGATCACGTGGCTATCATGCACTAATCCGGGCTGATCATGCACTGATCACATGACTGATCATGCACTGATCATGGCTATCATGCACTGATCACGTGCATCATGCACTGATCACGTGCTACCATGTACTGGTCACGTGACTGACCATGCACTGATCACGTGACTGATCATGCACTGATCATGTTGCTATCATGCACTGATCACTTGGCTGGTCATACTGATCACGTGCCATCATGCACTAATCACGTGGCTGATCATGCACTGTCACATGACTGATCATGCACGATCCGTGCTATCATGCACTGATCACGTGGCTATCATCCACTGATCACGTGGCTGATCATGCAACGATACGAGCTACCATGTACTGGTCACGTGACTGATATACACTGATCACGAATTGATCATGCACTGAACACGTGAATAATCATGCACTGATCCGTGACGATCATGCACTGATCACGTGGCTATCATGCACTGCTAACTTGGCTGATCATGCAATGTTCACCCAGCTACCATGTACTGGTCACGGACTGATCATGCACTGATGACGTAATTGATCATGCACTGATCATGTGGCTGATCATGCACTGATCACGGACTGATCGCACTGTTCACGTGGCTGATCATGCCCTGATCACGGGCTCATGCATTATCACATGGCTGGTCATACACTGATCATATAGCTACCATGTACGGTCCGTGAATGATCATACACCCATCAGGTGACTGATCATGCACGATCACGTGGCTATATTGCATTGTACGTGGCTGATCATACACTGATCACCTGCCTGCGTGCACAGATCAGGTGACTAATCATGAACTGATTACTTAGCTATCATGTACTGATCACCTGGCTGATCATGCACATGATCATGTGGCTATCATGCAATGATCACGTGGCTATCATGCACTGATCACGTGGCTGATCATTCACTGCTACCTGACTGAGCATGACTGATCACATAACTATCGTAGTGATCACATGACTTAATGGCGCTGATCATGTGACTGATCATGCGCTGATCATGTTTGCTTTCATACATGATCCTGTGCCTCTGGAGAAAATAAACAAGAGCTGAGTAGGCACGAATCAAACAGTCAGGAGGCAAAATCATGGAACTAGCTGTGAGGATCATGCTGCTCAGCTGGCATAATCAAGCAGCTGAGCAGCAGGAATTACACAGCACAGCTGGCATTGTCAAGCAGATGACAGGCAGAATCATGCAGCTCAGCTGGCAATTGTCAAGCAGATGAGCAGACAGAAATCACGCAGCTCAGCAGGCCCTGATCACGTGACTGAGCATGCACTGTTCACGTGGCTGATCACACTGTCACGTGTCTGACCATGCACTGATCACGGGCTGATCACACTGCTCACGTAACTGATCATGCACTGATCACGGCTATCATGCACTGATAACGTGACTGACCATGCACTGATCACATGACTGATTATGCACTGATCACGTCGCTGATCATGCACTGATCACGTGGCTATCTTGCACTACTCAAGTGGCTGATCATGCAATTATCATGTAGCTACCATGTACTGGTCACGTGACTGATCATGCACTGATCACGTAATTGATCATGCACTGTCATGTGGCTGATCATGCACTGATCACGTGACTGATCATGCACTGATACGTGACTGATCAGGCACGATCACGTGGCTATCATGCCTGTTCACTTGGCTGGTCATACTGAACACGTGCCTGTCATGCACTGATCATGGGCTATCATGCACAGATTACGTGGCTGATCATGCAATGATCACGTACTACCATGTACTGGTCACGTGACTGATCATGCACTGATCACGTGACTGATCATGCACTGATCACGTGACTGATCATGCACTGTTCACGAGACTCATCATGCACTGATCACGTGGATATCATGCACTGATCACGTGTTTGATCATAGGCTGTTCACGTGTCTGACCATGCACTGCTCACGTGGCTGATGATACACTGTTCACGCAACTGATCATGCACTGATCACGTGGATATCATGCACTGATCACGTGGCTGAACATGCACTGTTCACGGCTTACACACACCTGTCACGTGACTGAACATGCACTGATCACGTGGCACTCATGCACTGATCACGTGGCTGATCACACTCTGCTCACGTAACTGATCATGAACACATCACTTGGCTCTCATGCACTCTCACCTGGCTGGTCATGCAATGTCACGTAGCTACATATACTGGTCACGTGACTGATCATGCTCAGATTATGTAAATGATCATGCTGTTCAGTTGACTGATCGTACTGATCACGTGACTGATCATGCATTGATCACGTGACTGATCATGCAATAATCACGTGGCTATCATGCACTGATAAGTGCTATCATGCACTGCTCACGTGGCTGATCATGCAATGATCACGAGCAACCATGTACTGTTCACGTGGCTGATCATGCACTGATCACGTAATTAATCCTGCACTGATCATGACACATCATGCACTGATCACGTGGCTGATCACGTATCACGTGACTGATCATGCACTGATCACGTGGCTATCATGCACTAATCACGGCTATCATTCACTGATCACGTGGATATCATACACGGATCACGTGGCTCATCACACACGTATCACGTGACTGATCATGCATTGATCACGTGACTGATCATGCACAATCACGTGGCTATCATGCACTGATCACGTGCTATCATGCACTGCTCACGTGGCTGATCATGCAATGATCACGAGCAACCATGTACTGGTCACGTGGCTGATCATGCACTGATCACAATTAATCCTGCACTGATCACTTGACATCATGCACTGATCACATGGCTGATCACACGATCACGTGACTGATCATGCACTGATCACGTGGCTATCATGCACTAATCACGTGCTATCATTCACTGATCACGTGGATATCATACGGATCACGTGGCTGATCACACACGTACACGTGACTGATCATGCACTGATCACGTGGCTATCATGCACTGATCACGTGGCTATCATGCACTGACACGTGAATGATCATGGACTGATCACGTCTAATCATGCAGTGATCACATGATTGCCCATGCACTGATCACGTGGATGATCATACTCTAATCATGACAGATCATGCACTGATCACGTGGCTGATCATGCACTGATACCGTGACTGAACATGAACTGATCACATGACTATAATGTAGTGATCACGTGACTTAATGGCCTGATCATGCACTGATCATGTTTGCTATCATACACTGGTCATGTGCCTCTGGAGCATAAACAAAGAGCTGAGTAGCACGAATCAAACAGTCACAGGCAATAATCATGGAACTCAGCTATGAGAATCATGCTGCTCAGCTGGCAATAATCACAGCTGAGCAGGCAGGAATTACGCAGCACAGCTGGCATTGTCAAGCAGATGACAGGCAGGAATTGCAGATCAGCTGGCATTGTCCAGATGAGCAGACAGAATCACGAGCTCAGCAGGCCTGATCACGGCTGAGCATGCACTGTTCCGTGACTGATCATACATAATCACGGATTGATCATGCACTGATCATTTGGTTATCCTGCTGATCACGTGCTGATCATACACTGTCACGTGTCTGAACATGCACTGATCTGTGCTGATCATACACTGCTCAGTAACTGAGAATGCACTGATCACGTGGCTATCATGCATGATCACGTGGCTATCATGCACTGATCACGTGACTGATAATGCACTGAATGACTGATCATGCCCTGATAAAGTGGCTATCATGCACTGATCACGTGGCGATCATGCAATGATCATGTAGCTACCATGTACCAGTCACGTGACCGATAATTCACATCGGTGACTGATCATGCACTGATCACGTGGCTATATTGCATTGTAAGGTGGCTGATCATACACTGATCCCTGCCTGGTCATGCACAGATCAGGTGACTAATCATGAACTGATTACTTAGCTATATGTACTGATCACCTGGCTAATCATGCACTGATCATGGTATCATGCAATGATCACGAGGCTGATCGCACTGATACCATGACTGAGCATGACTGATCACATGACTATCATGTAGTGATCACGGACTTAATGGCGCTGATCATGTGACTGATCATCACTGATCATGTTGCTTTCATACACTGATCATGCCTCTGGAGGCAATAAACAAAGAGATGAATAGGCAGAATCAAACAGTCAGCAGGCAAAATCATGGAACTCAGCTGTGAGAATCATGCTGCTCAGCTGGCAATAATCACAGCTGAGCAGGCAGGAATTACACAGCACAGCTGGCAATTGTCAAGCAGATGACAGGCAGGAATCATGCAGCTCAGCTGGCAATTGTCAAGCAGATGAGCAGACAGGAATCACGCAGTTCAGCAGGCCCTGATCCGTGACTGAGCATGCACTGTTCACCTGGATGATCATACACTGATCGCGTGATTGATCATGCACTGATCACTTGGATATCATGCACTGATCACGTGGCTGATCATACACTGTTCACGTGTGTGACCATGCACTGATCACATGGCTGATCATACACTACTCACGTAACTGATCATGCACTGATCACGAATTGATCATGCACTGATCACCTGGCTTATCATGCATTCATCATGTGACTGATCATGTGCTGATCATGTTTGGTGTCACACTGATCATGGCATCTGGAGGCAATGAACAAAGAGCTGAGTAGGCAGAATCAGTCAGCAGGCTATAATCATGGAACTCAGCTCTGAGAAATCATGCTGCTCAGCTGGCAATAATCAAGTAGATGAGCAGGCAGCGATTACGCAGCACAGGTGCCAATTGTCAAGGAGATGACAGACAGGAATCGTACAGCTCAGCTCCAGTGGTCAAGCAGATGAGCAGACAGTAATCACGCAGCTCAGCAGGCCCTGATCACGTGACTGAGCATGCACTGTTCACGTCGCTGATCACACCTTCACGTGAATGATCATGCACTGATCACGTGGCTCTCATGCACTGATCACGTGATTGCGCATGCACTGATCACGTAATTGTATGCCTGCTCACGTGGCTATCATGCACTGATGACGTGGCTGATCATACACTGATCATGTGACTGATCATGCACTGATCACGTAGCTATCTTGCACTGATCACTTGGCTGATCATACACTCATACGGGACTGATCGTGCACTGATTACGGCGCTATCATGCATTGACTACATGACTCCACATGCACTGATCACGTGGATGATCATGCACTGATCACGTGACTGACCATGCACTGAACACGTGACTGATTATGCACTGATCACGTGGCTGATCATGCACTACTCATGTGGCTGACCATGCAATGATCACGTAACTACCATGTACTGCTCACGTGACTGACCATGCACTGATCACGTGACTGATCATGCACTGATTACGTGGCTATCATGCACTGATCACTGACTGGTCATACTGATCACGTGCCTCATCATGCACTAATCCGTGGCTGATCATGCACTGATCACGTGACTGATCATGCACTGATCACGGGCTATCATGCACTGATCCGTGGCTATCATGCACAGATTACGTGGCTGATCATGCAATGATCACGTGACTGATCATGCACTGATCACGTGGCTATCATGCACTGATCACTTGGCTGGTCATACTGATCACGTGCCTCATCATGCACTAATCACGTGGCTGATCATGCACTGTCACATGACTGATCATGCACTGATCACGTGGCTATCATGCACTGATCACGTGGCTATCATGCACTGATCACTTGACTGGTCATACTGATCCGTGCCTCATCATGCACTTTCACGTGGCTGATCATGCACTGATCACGTGGCTATCATGCACTGATCACGTGGCTATCATGCAGATTACGTGGCTGATCATGCAATGATCACGTGACTGATCATGCACTGATCACGTGGCTATCATGCACTGATCACTTGGCTGGTCATACTGATCACCTGCCTCATCATGCACTAATCACGTGGCTGATCATGCACTGATCATGACTGATCATGCACTAATCACGTGGCTGATCATGCTGATCACATGGTGATCATGCACTGATCACGTGGCTATCATGCACTGATCAGGTGGCTATCATGCACTGATCACGTGGCTGATCATGCACTGATCACATGACTGATCATGCACTGATCACGTGGCTATCATGCACTGATCACGTGGCTATCATGCACTGATCACGTGCTACCATGTACTGGTCACGTGACTGACCATGCACTGATCACGTGACTGATCATGCACTGATCCGCTATCATGCAATGACCACGTAGCTACCATGCACTGGTCACGTGACTGATCATGCACTGATCAGTAATTGATCATGCACTGATCACGTGACTGAGCATGCACTGTTCACGTGGCTGATCATACACTGATCACGTGATGATCATGCACTGATCCTTGGATATCATGCACTGATCACGTGGCTGATCATACACTGTTCATGTGTCTGACCATGCACTGATCACGGGCTGATCATACACTGCTCACGTAACTGATCATGCACTGATCCCGTGGCTATCATGCACTGATAAACTGACTGACCATGCACTGATCACATGACTGATTATGCACTGATCACCGCTGATCATGCACTGATCACGTGGCTATCATGCACTACTCAAGAGGCTGGTCATGCAATTATCATGTAGCTACCATGTACTGGTCACGTGACTGATCATGCACTGATCACGTAATTGATCATGCACTGGTCATGTGGCTGATCATGCACTGATCACGTGACTGATCATGCACTGATTACGTGACTGATCAGGCACTGATCACGTGGCTATCATGCCCTGTTCACTTGGCTGGTCATACTGAACACGTGCCTCGTCATGCACTGATCAGGTGGCTGATCATTCACTGATCACGTGACTGATCATGCACTGATCACGTGGCTATCATGCACAGATTACGTGGCTGATCATGCAATGATCAGGTACCTACCATGTACTGGTCACGTGACTGATCATGCACTGATCACGTGACTGATCATGCACTGATCACGTGACTGATCATGCACTGTTCACGAGACTCATCATGCACTGATCACGTGGATATCATGCACTGATCACATGTTTGATCATAGGCTGTTCACGTGTCTGACCATGCACTGCTCACGTGGCTGATGATACACTGTTCACGTAACTGATCATGCACTGATCACGTGGATATCATGCACTGATCACGTGGCTGAACATGCACTGATCACGTGGCTGATCATGCCCTGATCACGTGGCTATCATGCACTTATCACATGGCTGGTCATATACTGATCATATAGCTACCATGTACCGGTCACGTGAATGATCATACACCCATCAGGTGACTGATCATGCACTGATCACGTGGCTATCATGCACTGATGACGTGACTGCGTATGCACTGATGACGTGGCTGTTCGGGCACTGATCACGTGTTTATCAGGCAGTGATCAGTGACTGACAGGCGCTGATCAGGGGACTGTGCACACACTGATCAGGTGTCTGATCAGGAACTGACCACCTGACTGCGCATGCAGTGATCACGTGGCTGGTCGTTCACTGATCACGTGTTTATCATACGGTGATCACGTGACTGAGAGGCGCTGATCACGTGACTGTGCCGTCAGTGATCACGTGGCTGAGCAGGCACTGATATCGTGACTGAGCATGCACTGATCATGTGCCGGGAGCCGGGGAGGCATTCCACTCTGGACAAAGGTCATGAGGAAGGAGGCTCGGCATACGCAAATGCGGGATCGAGCCTCAGGAGTCCACCCGGATATTCTCGAGCATCTCCCCCCAAAAAAACCGGAGTCTGCCTACTGTATTACTTTGTGCTCTCACCTCTGATTTCACTGGGGGCTGTCCCCCACCACCATCTCCCTCTCTCTGTCAAAGAGTTAACTTACAGCTCCAATTCATAAAGTTCCTTGTCATTCTTCCCTTTAACTTCCAGCTGAGTCTCCATCTGGAGCGCGGAACCCACCACGCTTACTAATTATGCCTGGGCTGCTAAGACCCACTCGAGAAGGTGTCTAGGGTGAGGCACCTTTCGCTATTCGAGAGGGCACCTGCGGCCTACGTAAGTGGTGCAAACTTCTTGTCTTGAAGTTTGATTGGTCTTCCGCGTAAACCAAGCTACTCAGTCTCTTTCTCCACCGAATTTTCCTACTGAGCTCTCCTCATACTATCATTCTTGACATCTCTGATTAGCATATAAATAGTCACCTAGGCCATCTCTCCTTCGAATACCCTGGATCAGTTGGGGCTGGTCCCCGGCAGGTGGCGACCGAAAGGGACCTCAGGAGGCAATACTCAAAGAGCTGAGCAGACACGAACCACGCAATCAGCAGGCAATAAGCATGGAGCTCAGCAGTGACGAATCATGCTGCTCAGCTGGCAATAATCAAGCACGTGACCAGGCAGGAATCACGCAGCTCAGCTGGCAATTGTCAAGCAGATGAGCCGGCAGGAATCACGCAGCTCAGCAGGCCCTGATCACGTGACTCTGCAGGCACTGATCACGTGGCTGATCAAGTCCAGATCACGTGACTGAGCATGCACTGATCACGTGGGTATCATGCACTGATGATGTGACTGCGCATGCACTGATGACGTGGCTGATCGGGCACTGATCACATGGCTCATCATGCACTGATCACATGTTTATCAGGCAATGATCAGTGACTGACAGGCGCTGATCATGGGACTGTGCACGCACTGATCCGTGCCTATCATGCACTGATGACGTGACTGCGCATGCACTGATGACGTGGCTGTTCAGGCACTGATCACGTGTTTATCAGGCAGTGATCAGTGACTGACAGGCGCTGATCAGGGGACTGTGCACGCACTGATCAGGTGGCTGATCAGGAACTGACCACCTGACCCCGCATGCAGTGATCACGTGGCTGGTCGTTCACTGATCACGTGTTTATCATACGGTAATCAAGTGACTGAGAGGCGCTGATCACGTGACTATGCCGTCAGTGATCACGTGGCTGAGCAGGCACTGATATCGTGACTGAGCATGCACTGATCATGTGCCGGGAGCCGGGGAGTCATTCCACTCTGGACAAAGGTCATGAGGAAGGAGGCTCGGCATACGCAAATGCGGGATCGAGCCTCAGGAGTCCACCCGGATATTCTCGAGCATCTCCCCCAAAAACCGGAGTCTGCCTACTGTATTACTTTGTGCTCTCACCTCTGATTTCACTGGGGGCTGTCCCCCACCACCATCTCCCTCTCTCTGTCAAAGAGTTAACTTACAGCTCCAATTCATAAAGTTCCTTGTCATTCTTCCCTTTAACTTCCAGCTGAGTCTCCATCTGGAGCGCGGAACCCACCACGCTTACTAATTATGCCTGGGCTGCTAAGACCCACTCGAGAAGGTGTCTAGGGTGAGGCACCTTTCGCTATTCGAGAGGGCACCTGCGGCCTACGTAAGTGGTGCAAACTTCTTGTCTTGAAGTTTGATTGGTCTTCCGCGTAAACCAAGCTACTCAGTCTCTTTCTCCACCGAATTTTCCTACTGAGCTCTCCTCATACTATCATTCTTGACATCTCTGATTAGCATATAAATAGTCGCCTAGGCCATCTCTCCTTCGAATACCCTGGATCAGTTGGGGCTGGTCCCCGGCAGGTGGCGACCGAACAGGGACCTCAGGAGGCAATACTCAAAGAGCTGAGCAGACACGAACCACGCAATCAGCAGGCAATAAGCATGGAGCTCAGCAGTGACGAATCATGCTGCTCAGCTGGCAATAATCAAGCACGTGACCAGGCAGGAATCACGCAGCTCAGCTGGCAATTGTCAAGCAGATGAGCCGACAGGAATCACGCAGCTCAGATGACAATTGTCATGCAGATGAGCCGACAAGAATCACGCAGCTCAGCTGGCAATTGTCATGCAGATGAGCCGGCAGGAATCACGCAGCTCAGCAGACCCTGATCACGTGACTCTGCCGGCACTGATCACGTGGCTGATCAAGTACAGATCACGTGACTGAGCATGCACTGATCACGTGGCTATCATGCACTGATGACGTGACTGCGCATGCACTGATGACGTTGCTGTTCGGGCACTGATCACGTGTTTATCAGGTAGTGATCAGTGACTGACAGGCGCTGATCAGGGGACAGTGCACGCACTGATCAGGTGGCTGATCAGGAACTGACCACCTGACTGTGCATGCAGTGATCACGTGGCTGGTCGTTCACTGATCACGTGTTTATCATCCGGTGATCACGTGACTGAGAGGCGCTGATCACGTGACTGTGCCGTCAGTGATCACGTGGGTGAGCAGGCACTGATATCGTGACTGAGCATGCACTGATCATGTGCCGGGAGCCGGGGAGGCATTCCGCTCTGGACAAAGGTCATGAGGAAGGAGGCTCAGCATACGCAAATGCGGGATCGAGCCTCAGGAATCCACCCGGATATTCTCGAGCATCTCCCCCCCCAAAAAACCAGAGTCTGCCTACTGTATTGCTTTGTGCTCTCACCTCTGATTTCACTGGGGTCTGTCCCCCACCACCATCTCGCTCTCTCTGTCAAAGAGTTAACTTACAGCTCCAATTCATAAAGTTCCTTGTCATTCTTCCCTTTAACTTCCAGCTGAGTCTCCATCTGGAGCGCGGAACCCACCACGCTTACTAATTATGCCTGGGCTGCTAAGACCCACTCGAGAAGGTGTCTAGGGTGAGGCACCTTTTGCTATTCGAGAGGGCGCCTGCGGCCTACGTAAGTGGTGCAAACTTCTTGTCTTGAAGTTTGATTGGTCTTCCGCGTAAACCAAGCTACTCAGTCTCTTTTCTCCACCGAATTTTCCTACTGAGCTCTCCTCATACTATTATTCTTGACATCTCTGATTAGCATATAAATAGTCGCCTAGGCCATCTCTCCTTCGAATACCCTGGATCAGTTGGGGCTGGTCCCCGGCAGGTGGCGACCGAACAGGGACCTCAGGAGGCAATACTCAAAGAGCTGAGCAGACACGAACCATGCAATCAGCAGGCAATAAGCATGGAGCTCAGCAGTGACGAATCATGCTGCTCAACTGGCAATAATCAAGCACGTGACCAGGCAGGAATCACGCAGCTCAGCTGGCAATTGTCAAGCAGATGAGCCGAGAGGAATCACGCAGGTCAGCTGGCAATTGTCATGCAGATGAGCCGGCAGGAATCACGCAGCTCAGCAGGCCCTGATCACGTGACTCTGCAGGCACTGATCACGTGGCTGATCAAGTCAGATCACGTGACTGAGCATGCACTGATCACGTGGCTATCATGCACTGTTCACGTGGCTGATCATACACTGGTCACCTGCCTGGTCATGCACAGATCAGCTGACTAATCATGAACTGATCACGTAGCAATCATTCACTGATCACCTGGCTGATCATGCACTGATCACGTGGATATCATGCAATGATCACGTGGCTATCATGCACTGATCGCGTGGCTGATCATGCACTGATACCGAGAATGAGCATGGACTGATCACATGACTATCATGTAGTGATCACGTGACTTAATGGTGCTGACCATGTGACTGATCATGCACTGATCACGTGACTGATCATGAAGTGATCACGTGGCTATCATGCATTACTCATATGGCTGATCATGCAATGATCATGTAGCTACCATGTACAGGACACGTGAATGACCATACACCCATCAGGTGACTGATCATGCACTGATCACGTGGCTATCATGCACTGACCACGAGACTGATCATGCACTGATCACGTCTATATCATGCACTGATCACATGACTGCCCATGCACTGATCACGTGGATGATCATACACTAATCATGTGACAGATCATGCACTGATCACGTGGCTGATCATGCACTGATACCATGACTGAGCATGGACTGATCACATGACTATCATGTAGTGATCACGTGACTTAATGGCGCTGATCATGTGACTGATCATGCGCTGATCATGTTTGCTATCATACACTGATCATGTGCCTCTGGAAGCAATAAACAAAGAGCTGAGTAGGCACGAATCAAACAGTCAGCAGGCAATAATCATGGAACTCAGGTGTGAGGAATCATGCTGCTCAGCTGGCAATAATCAAGCAGCTGAGCAGGCACGAATTATGCAGCACAGCTGGCAATTGTCAAGCAGATGACAGGCAGGAATCGTGCAGCTCAGCTGGCAATTGTCAAGCAGATGAGCAGACAGTAATCACGCAGCTCAGCAGGCCCTGATCACGTGACTGAGCATGCACTGTTCACGTGGCTGATCATACACTGATCACGTGATTGATCATGCACTGATCACTTGGATATCATGCACTGATCACGTGGCTGATCATACACTGTTCACGTGTCTGACCATGCACTGAACACGTGAATAATCATGCACTGATCACGTGACTGATCATGCACTGATCACGTGGCTATCATGCACTGCTAACTTGGCTGATCATGCAATGATCACGCAGCTACCATGTACTGGTCACGTGACTGATCATGCTCAGATCACGTGACTGATCATGCACTGATCACGTGGCTATCATGCACTGATCACTTGGCTGGTCATACACTGATCACGCAGCTACCATGTACTGTTCACGTGACTGATCATGCAATGATGATGTAATTGATCATGGACTGATAATGTGGCTGATCATGCACTGATCACGTGACTGATCATGCACTGATCACGTGGCTGATCATGCACTGATCACGTGGCTATCATGCACTTATCACATTGCTGGACATACATTGATCATATAGCTACCATGTACCGGTCACGTGAATGATCATACACCCATCAGGTGACTGATCATGCACTGATCACGTGGCTATCATGCACTGACCGCGAGACTGAAAATGCACTGATCACGACTAATCATGCACTGATCACATGACTGCCCATGCACTGATCATGTGGATGATCATACACTAATCATGTGACAGATCATGCACTGATCACGTGGCTGATCATGCAATGATCACGCAGCTACCATGTACTGGTCACATGACTGATCATGCAGTGATCACGTAATTAATCATGCACTGATCACCTGGCTTATCATGCATTGATCATGTGACTGGTCATGTGCTGATCATGTTTGGTGTCATACACTGATCATGTGCCTCTGGAGGCAATGAACAAAGAGCTGAGCAGGCAGGAATCAGTCACCAGGCAATAATCATGGAACTAAGCTCTGAGAAATCATGCTGCTCAGCTGGCAATAATCAAGTAGATGAGCAGGCAGGAATTGCGCAGCACAGGTGGCAATTGTCAAGGAGATGACAGGCAGGAATCGTGCAGCTCAGCTGGCAATTGTCAAGCAGATGAGCAGACAGAAATCACGCAGCTCAGCAGGCCCTAATCACGTGACTGAGCATGCACTGTTCACGTGGCTGATCACACAACTATCACGTGACTGATCATGCACTGATCACGTGGCTCTCATGCACTGATCACGTGTTTATCAGGCAACGATCAGTGACTGACAGGCGCTGATCATGGGACTGTGCACGCACTGTTCACGTGGCTATCATGCACTGATCTCGTGACTGCGCATGCACTGATGACGTGGCTGTTCGGGCACTGATCACATGTTTATCAGGCAGTGATCAGTGACTGACAGGCGCTGATCAGGGGACTGTGCACGCACTGATCAGGTGGCTGATCAGAAACTGACCACCTGACTGTGCATGCAGTGATCACGTGGCTGGTCGTTCACTGATCACGTGTTTATCATACGGTGATCAGGTGACTGAGAGGCGCTTATCACGTGAATGTGCCGTCAGTGATCACGTGGGTGAGCAGGCACTGATATCGTGACTGAGCATGCACTGATCATGTGCCGGGAGCCGGGGAGTCATTCCACTCTGGACAAAGGTCATGAGGAAGGAGGCTCGGCATACGCAAATGCGGGATCGAGCCTGAGGAGTCCACCCGGATGTTCTCGAGCATCTCCCCCGAAAAAAACCAGAGTCTGCCTACTGTATTGCTTTGTGCTCTCACCTCTGATTTCACTGCCGGCTGTCTCCCACCACCATCTCCCTCTCTCTGTCAAAGAGTTAACTTACAGCTCCAATTCATAAAGTTCCTTTTCATTCTTCCCTTTAACTTCCAGCTGAGTCTCCATCTGGAGCGCGGAACCCACCACACTTACTAATTATGCCTGGGCTGCTAATACCCACTCGAGAAGGTGTCTAGGGTGAGGCACCTTTCGCTATTCGAGAGGGCGCCTGTGGCCTACGTAAGTGGTGCAAACTTCTTGTCTTGAAGTTTGATTGGTCTTCCGCGTAAACCAAGCTACTCAGTCTCTTTTCTCCACCGAAATTTCCTACTGAGCTCTCCTCATACTATCATTCTTGACATCTCTGATTAGCATATAAATAGTCGCCTAGGCCATCTCTCCTTCGAATACCCTGGATCAGTTGGGGCTGGTCCCCGGTAGGTGGTGACCGAACAGGGACCTCAGGAGGCAATACTCAAAGAGCTGAGCAGACACGAACCACGCAATCAGCAGGCAATAAGCATGGAGCTCAGCAGTGACGAATCATCCTGCTCAACTGGCAATAATCAAGCATGTGACCAGGCAGGAATCACGCAGCTCAGCTGGCAATTGTCAAGCAGATGAGCCGACAGGAATCACGCAGCTCAGATGGCAATTGTCATGTAGATGAGCCGGCAGGAATCACGCAGCTCAGCAGGCCCTGATCACGTGACTCTGCAGGCACTGATCACGTGGCTGATCAAGTCCAGATCACTTGACTGAGCATGCACTGATCACGTGGCTATCATGCACTGATGATGTGACTGCGCATGCACTGATGACGTGGCTGATCAGGCACTGATCACATAGCTCATCATGCACTGATCACGTGTTTATCAGGCAATGATCAGTGACTGACAGGCGCTGATAATGGGACTGTGCACGCACTGATCACATGGCTATCATGCACTGATCACGTGACTGCGCATGCACTGATGACGTGGCTGTTCGGGTACTGATCACGTGTATCAGGCAGTGATCAGTGACTGACAGGCGCTGATCAGGGGACTGTGCATGCACTGATCAGGTGGCTGATCAGTAACTGACCACCTGACCGCGCATGCAGTGATCACGTGGCTGGTCGTTCACTGATCACGTGATTATCATACGGTGATCACGTGACTGAGAGGCGCTGATCACGTGACTGTGCCGTCAGTGATCACGTGGCTGAGCAGGCACTGATATCGTGACTGAGCATGCACTGATCATGTGCCGGGAGCCGGGGAGGCATTGCACTCTGGACAAAGGTCATGAGGAAGGAGGCTCGGCATACGCAAATGCGGGATCGAGCCTCAGGAGTCCACCCGGATATTCTCGAGCATCTCCCCCCCAAAAACCAGAGTCTGCCTACTGTATTGCTTTGTGCTCTCACCTCTGATTTCACTGGGGGCTGTCCCCCACCACCATCTCGCTCTCTCTGTCAAAGGGTTAACTTACAGCTCCAATTCATAAAGTTCCTTGTCATTCTTCCCTTTAACTTCCAGCTCAGTCTCCATCTGGAACGCGGAACCCACCACGCTTACTAATTATGCCTGGGCTGCTAAGACCCACTCGAGAAGGTGTCTAGGGTGAGGCACCTTTCGCTATTCGAGAGGGCGCCTGTGGCCTACGTAAGTGGTGCAAACTTCTTGTCTTGAAGTTTGATTGGTCTTCCGCGTAAACCAAGCTACTCAGTCTCTTTTCTCCACCGAAATTTCCTACTGAGCTCTCCTCATACTATCATTCTTGACATCTCTGATTAGCATATAAATAGTCGCCTAGGCCATCTCTCCTTCGAATACCCTGGATCAGTTGGGGCTGGTCCCCGGCAGGTGGTGACCGAACAGGGACCTCAGGAGGCAATACTCAAAGAGCTGAGCAGACACGAACCACGCAATCAGCAGGCAATAAGCATGGAGCTCAGCAGTGACGAATCATGCTGCTCAACTGGCAATAATCAAGCATGTGACCAGGCAGGAATCACGCAGCTCAGCTGGCAATTGTCAAGCAGATGAGCCGACAGGAATCACGCAGCTCAGCTGGCAATTGTCATGTAGATGAGCCGGCAGGAATCACGCAGCTCAGCAGGCCCTGATCACGTGACTCTGCAGGCACTGATCACGTGGCTGATCAAGTCCAGATCACTTGACTGAGCATGCACTGATCACGTGGCTATCATGCACTGATGGCGTGACTGCGCATGCACTGATGGCGTGGCTGATCAGGCACTGATCACATAGCTCATCATGCACTGATCACGTGTTTATCAGGCAATGATCAGTGACTGACAGGCGCTGATAATGGGACTGTGCACGCACTGATCACATGGCTATCATGCACTGATCACGTGACTGCGCATGCACTGATGACGTGGCTGTTCGGGTACTGATCACGTGTTTATCAGGCAGTGATCAGTGACTGACAGGCGCTGATCAGGGGACTGTGCATGCACTGATCAGGTGGCTGATCAGGAACTGACCACCTGACCGCGCATGCAGTGATCACGTGGCTGGTCGTTCACTGATCACGTGTTTATCATACGGTGATCACGTGACTGAGAGGCGCTGATCACGTGACTGTGCCGTCAGTGATCACGTGGCTGAGCAGGCACTGATATCGTGACTGAGCATGCACTGATCATGTGCCGGGAGCCGGGGAGGCATTCCACTCTGGACAAAGGTCATGAGGAAGGAGGCTCGGCATACGCAAATGTGGGATCGAGCCTCAGGAGTCCACCCGGATATTCTCGAGCATCTCCCCCCAAAAAAACCGGAGTCTGCCTACTGTATTGCTTTGTGCTCTCACCTCTGATTTCACTGGGGGCTGTCCCCCACCACCATCTCGCTCTCTCTGTCAAAGAGTTAACTTACAGCTCCAATTCATAAAGTTCCTTGTCATTCTTCCCTTTAACTTCCAGCTCAGTCTCCATCTGGAACGCGGAACCCACCACGCTTACTAATTATGCCTGGGCTGCTAAGACCCACTCGAGAAGGTGTCTAGGGTGAGGCACCTTTCGCTATTCGAGAGGGCGCCTGCGGCCTACGTAAGTGGTGCAAACTTCTTGTCTTGAAGTTTGATTGGTCTTCCGCGTAAACCAAGCTCCTCAGTCTCTTTTCTCCACCGAATTTTCCTACTGAGCTCTCCTCATACTATTATTCTTGACATCTCTGATTAGCATATAAATAGTCGCCTAGGCCATCTCTCCTTCGAATACCCTGGATCAGTTGGGGCTGGTCCCCGGCAGGTGGCGACCGAACAGGGACCTCAGGAGGCAATACTCAAAGAGCTGAGCAGACACGAACCACGCAATCAGCAGGCAATAAGCATGGAGCTCAGCAGTGACGAATCATGCTGCTCAGCTGGCAATAATCAAGCACGTGACCAGGCAGGAATCACGCAGCTCAGCTGGCAATTGTCAAGCAGATGAGCCGAGAGGAATCACGCAGGTCAGCTGGCAATTGTCATGCAGATGAGCCGGCAGGAATCACGCAGCTCAGCAGGCCCTGATCACGTGACTCTGCAGGCACTGATCACGTGGCTGATCAAGTCCAGATCACGTGACTGAGCATGCACTGATCACGTGGCTATCATGCACTGTTCACGTGGCTGATCATACACTGGTCACCTGCCTGGTCATGCACAGATCAGCTGACTAATCATGAACTGATCACGTAGCAATCATTCACTGATCACCTGGCTGATCATGCACTGATCACGTGGATATCATGCAATGATCACGTGGCTATCATGCACTGATCACGTGGCTGATCATGCACTGATACCGAGAATGAGCATGGACTGATCACATGACTATCATGTAGTGATCACGTGACTTAATGGTGCTGACCATGTGACTGATCATGCACTGATCACGTGACTGATCATGCAGTGATCACGTGGCTATCATGCATTACTCATGTGGCTGATCATGCAATGATCATGTAGCTACCATGTACAGGACACGTGAATGACCATACACCCATCAGGTGACTGATCATGCACTGATCACGTGGCTATCATGCACTGACCACGAGACTGATCATGCACTGATCACGTCTATATCATGCACTGATCACATGACTGCCCATGCACTGATCACGTGGATGATCATACACTAATCATGTGACAGATCATGCACTGATCACGTGGCTGATCATGCACTGATACCATGACTGAGCATGGACTGATCACATGACTATCATGTAGTGATCACGTGACTTAATGGCGCTGATCATGTGACTGATCATGCGCTGATCATGTTTGCTATCATACACTGATCATGTGCCTCTGGAAGCAATAAACAAAGAGCTGAGTAGGCACGAATCAAACAGTCAGCAGGCAATAATCATGGAACTCAGGTGTGAGGAATCATGCTGCTCAGCTGGCAATAATCAAGCAGCTGAGCAGGCACGAATTATGCAGCACAGCTGGCAATTGTCAAGCAGATGACAGGCAGGAATCGTGCAGCTCAGCTGGCAATTGTCAAGCAGATGAGCAGACAGTAATCACGCAGCTCAGCAGGCCCTGATCACGTGACTGAGCATGCACTGTTCACGTGGCTGATCATACACTGATCACGTGATTGATCATGCACTGATCACTTGGATATCATGCACTGATCACGTGGCTGATCATACACTGTTCACGTGTCTGACCATGCACTGAACACGTGAATAATCATGCACTGATCACGTGACTGATCATGCACTGATCACGTGGCTATCATGCACTGCTAACTTGGCTTATCATGCAATGATCACGCAGCTACCATGTACTGGTCACGTGACTGATCATGCTCAGATCACGTGACTGATCATGCACTGATCACGTGGCTATCATGCACTGATCACTTGGCTGGTCATACACTGATCACGCAGCTACCATGTACTGTTCACGTGACTGATCATGCAATGATGATGTAATTGATCATGGACTGATAATGTGGCTGATCATGCACTGATCACGTGACTGATCATGCACTGATCACGTGGCTGATCATGCACTGATCACGTGGCTATCATGCACTTATCACATTGCTGGACATACATTGATCATATAGCTACCATGTACCGGTCACGTGAATGATCATACACCCATCAGGTGACTGATCATGCACTGATCACGTGGCTATCATGCACTGACCGCGAGACTGAAAATGCACTGATCACGACTAATCATGCACTGATCACATGACTGCCCATGCACTGATCATGTGGATGATCATACACTAATCATGTGACAGATCATGCACTGATCACGTGGCTGATCATGCAATGATCACGCAGCTACCATGTACTGGTCACATGACTGATCATGCAGTGATCACGTAATTAATCATGCACTGATCACCTGGCTTATCATGCATTGATCATGTGACTGGTCATATGCTGATCATGTTTGGTGTCATACACTGATCATGTGCCTCTGGAGGCAATGAACAAAGAGCTGAGCAGGCAGGAATCAGTCACCAGGCAATAATCATGGAACTAAGCTCTGAGAAATCATGCTGCTCAGCTGGCAATAATCAAGTAGATGAGCAGGCAGGAATTGCGCAGCACAGGTGGCAATTGTCAAGGAGATGACAGGCAGGAATCGTGCAGCTCAGCTGGCAATTGTCAAGCAGATGAGCAGACAGAAATCACGCAGCTCAGCAGGCCCTAATCACGTGACTGAGCATGCACTGTTCACGTGGCTGATCACACAACTATCACGTGACTGATCATGCACTGATCACGTGGCTCTCATGCACTGATCACGTGTTTATCAGGCAACGATCAGTGACTGACAGGCGCTGATCATGGGACTGTGCACGCACTGTTCACGTGGCTATCATGCACTGATCTCGTGACTGCGCATGCACTGATGACGTGGCTGTTCGGGCACTGATCACATGTTTATCAGGCAGTGATCAGTGACTGACAGGCGCTGATCAGGGGACTGTGCACGCACTGATCAGGTGGCTGATCAGAAACTGACCACCTGACTGTGCATGCAGTGATCACGTGGCTGGTCGTTCACTGATCACGTGTTTATCATACGGTGATCAGGTGACTGAGAGGCGCTTATCACGTGAATGTGCCGTCAGTGATCACGTGGCTGAGCAGGCACTGATATCGTGACTGAGCATGCACTGATCATGTGCCGGGAGCCGGGGAGTCATTCCACTCTGGACAAAGGTCATGAGGAAGGAGGCTCGGCATACGCAAATGCGGGATCGAGCCTGAGGAGTCCACCCGGATATTCTCGAGCATCTCCCCCGAAAAAAACCAGAGTCTGCCTACTGTATTGCTTTGTGCTCTCACCTCTGATTTCACTGGGGGCTGTCCCCCACCACCATCTCGCTCTCTCTGTCAAAGAGTTAACTTACAGCTCCAATTCATAAAGTTCCTTGTCATTCTTCCCTTTAACTTCCAGCTGAGTCTCCATCTGGAGCGCGGAACCCACCACGCTTACTAATTATGCCTGGGCTGCTAAGACCCACTCGAGAAGGTGTCTAGGGTGAGGCACCTTTCGCTATTCGAGAGGGCGCCTGCGGCCTACGTAAGTGGTGCAAACTTCTTGTCTTGAAGTTTGATTGGTCTTCCGCGTAAACCAAGCTACTCAGTCTCTTTTCTCCACCGAAATTTCCTACTGAGCTCTCCTCATACTATCATTCTTGACATCTCTGATTAGCATATAAATAGTCGCCTAGGCCATCTCTCCTTCGAATACCCTGGATCAGTTGGGGCTGGTCCCCGGCAGGTGGCGACCGAACAGGGACCTCAGGAGGCAATACTCAAAGAGCTGAGCAGACACGAACCACGCAATCAGCAGGCAATAAGCATGGAGCTCAGCAGTGACGAATCATGCTGCTCAACTGGCAATAATCAAGCATGTGACCAGGCAGGAATCACGCAGCTCAGCTGGCAATTGTCAAGCAGATGAGCCGACAGGAATCACGCAGCTCAGATGGCAATTGTCATGTAGATGAGCCGGCAGGAATCACGCAGCTCAGCAGGCCCTGATCACGTGACTCTGCAGGCACTGATCACATGGCTGATCAAGTCCAGATCACGTGACTGAGCATGCACTGATCACGTGGCTATCATGCACTGATGACGTGACTGCGCATGCACTGATGACGTGGCTGATCGGGCACTGATCACATAGCTCATCATGCACTGATCACGTGTTTATCAGGCAATGATCAGTGACTGACAGGCGCTGATAATGGGACTGTGCACGCACTGATCACATGGCTATCATGCACTGATCACGTGACTGCGCATGCACTGATCACGTGGCTGATCGGGCACTGATCACGTGTTGATCATGCACTGATCAGTGACTGATCAGGCGCTGATCA
>NW_026894537.1:0-113138 GCF_032452875.1 Bos javanicus
TTGCATGATTCAGCCACGTGAGTAGTTCATGATAGCCACGTGATCACTGCATGATCAGTCACGTGATCAGTGCATGATCAGTCATGTGACCAGTACATGGTAGCTGCGTGATGGCAGCATGATCAGCCACGTGAGCAGTGCATGATAGCCACGTGATCAGTGCATGATCAGACAGATCAGTGCATGATCATCACGTGATCAGTGCATGATCAGTCACGTGATCAGTGCATGACCAGGCACGTGATCAGTGTATGTCAGCCAAGTGATCAGTGCATGATAGCCACGTGATCAGTGCATGATCAGTCACGTGATCAGTGCATGATCAGTTATGTGATCAGTGTATGATCAGCCACGTGATCAGTGCATGATCAGCCACATGATCAGTGCATGATCAATTCGTGATCGGTGCATGATCAGTCACGTGACCAGTACATGGTAGCCTCGTGATCATTGCCTGATCAGCCACATGATCAGTGCATGATAGCCACGTGATCAGTGCATGTTAGCCACGTGATCAGTGCATGATCAGTCATGTGATGCGTGTGTGATCAGCCACGTGATCAGTGCATGATATCCACGTGATCAGTGCATGACAGCCACGTGATCAGTGCATGAGAGCCACGGGATCAGTGCATGATCAGTCACGTGATACATGTGTGATCAGCCACGTGATCAGTGCATGATGAGCCACGTGATCAGTGCAGATCAATCGTGATCAGTGCATGATCAGTCACGTGACCAGTACATGGTTGCTCGTGATCGTTGCATGATCAGCCACGTGAGCAGAGCATGATAGCCACGTGGTCAGTGCATGATCAGTCACGTGATCAGTACGTGATCAGTCACGTGAACAGTGCATGATCATTCGTGATCTTTGCATGATCAGTCACGTTACCAGTATATGGTTGCTACGTGATCATTCCATGACGAGCCACGTGAGCAGTGCATGATGCACGTGATGTGGCATGAGTTCGTGAGCAGTACTGATGCCATCAGCCACGTGATCAGTGCATGAGTGCCCACGTGATCAGTGCATGATATGTCACGTGACAGGTGTGTGATCAGCCACGTGAACAGTGCATGTTCAGCCGCGTGATCAGTGCATGATAGCCACGTGATCAGTGCATGATCAGTTACGTGAGCAGTGTATGATCAGCCACGTGATCAGTGCATGGTCAGACACGTGAACAGTGTATGATCAGCCACGTGATCAGTGCATGATATCAAGTGATCAGTGCATGATCATCACGTGATCAGTGTATGATCAGCCACGTGAACAGTGCATGCTCAGTCACGTGATCTGGGCCTGCTGAGCTGCGTGATTACTGTCTGCTCATCTGCTTGACAATTGCCAGCTGAGCTGCACGATTCCTGCCTGTCATCTGCTTGACAATTGCCAGCTGTGCTGCGTAATTCCTGCCTGCTCAGCTGCTTGATTATTGCCAGCTGAGCAGCATGATTCCTCACACCTGAGTTCCATGATTATTGCCTGCTGACTGTTTGATTCGTGCCTACTCAGCTCTTTGTTTATTGCCTCCAGAGGCACATGATCAGTGTATGATAGCAAACATGATCAGCGCATGATCAGTCACATGATCAGCGCCATTAAGTCACGTGATCACATGATAGTCATGTGATCAGTCCATGCTCAGTCACGGTATCAGTGCATGATCAGCCACGTGATCAGTGCATGATCTGTCACAAGATTAGTGTATGATCATCCACGTGATCAGTGCATGGGCAGTCATGTGATCAGTGCATGATATAGACGTGAACAGTGCATGATCAGTCTCGTGATCAGTGCATGATAGCCACGTGATCAGTGCATGATCAGTCACCTGATCAGTGTATGATATTCACGTGATCGTGTGATCAGTGCGTGGTCAGTACATGATCATCACGTGATCAGTACATGGTCAGTGATGTAGTTCATGATCAGCCACGTGATCAGTGCATGATCAGTCACGTGATCAGTATGGTTGCTCATGATCAGTCCATGATCCCGCGTGACCAGTACATGATAGCTGCGTGATCTGTGCATGAGCCACGTGAGCAGTGCATGATAGCCACGTGATCAGTGCATGATCAGACACGAGATCAGTGCATGATCAGTCACGTGATCAGTGCATGATCAGCCGTGATCAGTGCATGACCAGGCGCGTGATCAGTGTATGTCCAGCCAAGTGATCAGTGCATGATAGCCACGTGATCAGTGCATGATCAGTCACGTGATCAGTGCATGATCAGTTATGTGATCAGTATGATCAGCCACGTGATCAGTGCATGATCAGCCACGTGATCAGTGCATGATCAGTCACGTGATCAGTGCATGATCAGTCACGTGACCAGTACATGGTAGCTACGTGATCATTGCATGATCAGCCACGTGATCAGTGCATGATAGCCGTGATCAGTGCATGATCAGTCATGTGATCGTGTGTGATCAGCCACGTGATCAGTGCATGATATCCACGTGATCAGTGCATGACAGCCACGTGATCAGTGCATGAGAGCACGGGATCAGTGCATGATCAGTCACGTGATACATGCATGATCAGCCACGTGATCAGTGCATGATGAGCCACGTGATCAGTGCATGATCAATTACGTGATCAGTGCATGATCAGTCACGTGACCAGTACATGGTTGCTACGTGATCGTTGCATGATCAGCCACGTGAGCAGTGCATGATAGCCACGTGATCAGTGCATGATCAGTCACGTGATCAGTACATGATCAGTCACGTGAACAGTGCATGATCATTTACGTGATCTGCATGATCAGTCACGTTACCAGTATATGGTTGCTACGTGATCATTCCATGACGAGCCACGTGAGCAGTGCATGATAGCCACGTGATGTGTGAGTTACGTGAGCAGAGTATGATCAGCCACGTGATCAGTGCATGAGTGCCACGTGATCAGTGCATGATATGTCACGTGACAGGTGTGTGATCAGCCACGTGAACAGTGCATGTTCAGCGTGATCAGTGCATGATAGCCACGTGATCAGTGCATGATCAG
Source organism: Bos javanicus (assembly GCF_032452875.1). NCBI lineage: Eukaryota > Metazoa > Chordata > Mammalia > Artiodactyla > Bovidae > Bos > Bos javanicus. The sequence goes on from NW_026894537.1 coordinate 3,024, forward strand.
TTACGTGAGCAGTGTATGATCAGCCACGTGATCAGTGCATGGTCAGAACGTGAACAGTGTATGATCAGCCACGTGATCAGTGCATGATATCCAAGTGATCAGTGCATGATCATCACGTGATCAGTGTATGATCAGCCACGTGAACAGTGCATGCTCAGTCACGTGATCTGGGCCTGCTGAGCTGCGTGATTACTGTCTGCTCATCTGCTTGACAATTGCCAGCTGAGCTGCACGATTCCTGCCTGTCATCTGCTTGACAATTGCCAGCTGTGCTGCGTAATTCCTGCCTGCTCAGCTGCTTGATTATTGCCAGCTGAGCAGCATGATTCCTCACACCTGAGTTCCATGATTATTGCCTGCTGACTGTTTGATTCGTGCCTACTCAGCTCTTTGTTTATTGCCTCCAGAGGCACATGATCAGTGTATGATAGCAAACATGATCAGTGCATGATCAGTCACATGATCAGCGCCATTAAGTCACGTGATCACTACATGATAGTCATGTGATCAGTCCATGCTCAGTCACGGTATCAGTGCATGATCAGCCACGTGATCAGTGCATGATCTGTCACATGATTAGTGTATGATCATCCACGTGATCAGTGCATGGGCAGTCATGTGATCAGTGCATGATATAGACGTGACAGTGCATGATCAGTCTCGTGATCAGTGCATGATAGCCACGTGATCAGTGCATGATCAGTCACCTGATGGGTGTATGATCATTCACGTGACCTGTACATGGTAGCTACATGATCATTGCATGATCAGCCACGTGAGTAGTGCATGATAGCCACGTGATCAGTGCATGATCAGTCACGTGATCAGTGCATGATCAGTCATGTGACCAGTACATGGTAGCTGCGTGATCATGCATGATCAGCCACGTGAGCAGTGCATGATAGCCACGTGATCAGTGCATGATCAGTCACGTGATCAGTGCATGATCAGTCACGTGATCAGTGCATGATCAGTCACGTGATCAGTGCATGATCATTTACGTGATCTTTGCATGATCAGTCACGTGACCAGTATATGGTTGCTACGTGATCATGCATGATCAGCCACGTGATCAGTGCATGATAGCCACGTGATGTGTGCATGAGTTACGTGAGCAGTGTATGATCAGCCACGTGATCAGTGCATGAGTGCCACGTGATCAGTGCATGATCAGTCACGTGATCAGTGCATGATCAGCCACGTGAACAGTGCATGTTCAGCCACGTGATCAGTGCATGATAGCCACGTGATCAGTGCATGATCAGTTACGTGAGCAGTGCATGATCAGCCACGTGATCAGTGCATGGTCAGACACGTGAACAGTGTATGATCAGCCACGTGATCAGTGCATGATATCCACGTGATCAGTGCATGATCATCACGTGATCAGTGTATGATCAGCCACGTGAACAGTGCATGCTCAGTCACGTGATCAGGGCCTGCTGAGCTGCGTGATTACTGTCTGCTCATCTGCTTGACAATTGCCAGCTGAGCTGCACGATTCCTGCCTGTCATCTGCTTGACAATTGCCAGCTGTGCTGCGTAATTCCTGCCTGCTCAGCTGCTTGATTATTGCCAGCTGAGCAGCATGATTCCTCACACCTGAGTTCCATGATTATTGCCTGCTGACTGTTTGATTCGTGCCTACTCAGCTCTTTGTTTATTGCCTCCAGAGGCACATGATCAGTGTATGATAGCAAACATGATCAGCGCATGATCAGTCACATGATCAGCGCCATTAAGTCACGTGATCACTACATGATAGTCATGTGATCAGTCCATGCTCAGTCACGGTATCAGTGCATGATCAGCCACGTGATCAGTGCATGATCTGTCACAAGATTAGTGTATGATCATCCACGTGATCAGTGCATGGGCAGTCATGTGATCAGTGCATGATATAGACGTGAACAGTGCATGATCAGTCTCGTGATCAGTGCATGATAGCCACGTGATCAGTGCATGATCAGTCACCTGATGGGTGTATGATCATTCACGTGACCTGTACATGGTAGCTACATGATCATTGCATGATCAGCCACGTGAGTAGTGCATGATAGCCACGTGATCAGTGCATGATCAGTCACGTGATCAGTGCATGATCAGTCATGTGACCAGTACATGGTAGCTGCGTGATCATGGCATGATCAGCCACGTGAGCAGTGCATGATAGCCACGTGATCAGTGCATGATCAGACACGTGATCAGTGCATGATCAGTCACGTGATCAGTGCATGATCAGCCACGTGATCAGTGCATGACCAGGCACGTGATCAGTGCATGATCAGCCAGTGATCAGTGCATGATAGCCACGTGATCAGTGCATGATCAGTCACGTGATCAGTGCATGATCAGTTATGTGATCAGTGTATGATCAGCCACGTGATCAGTGCATGATCAGCCACGTGATCAGTGCATGATCAATTACGTGATCAGTGCATGATCAGTCACGTGACCAGTACATGGTAGCTACGTGATCATTGCATGATCAGCCACGTGATCAGTGCATGATAGCCACGTGATCAGTGCATGATCAGTCATGTGATCGTGTGTGATCAGCCACGTGATCAGTGCATGATATCCACGTGATCAGTGCATGACAGCCACGTGATCAGTGCATGAGAGCCACGGGATCAGTGCATGATCAGTCACGTGATACATGTGTGATCAGCCACGTGATCAGTGCATGATGAGCCACGTGATCAGTGCAGGATCAATTCGTGATCAGTGCATGATCAGTCACGTGACCAGTACATGGTAGCTGCGTGATCATTGCATGATCAGCCACGAGAGCAGTGCATGATAGCCACGTGATCAGTGCATGATCAGCCACGTGATCAGTGCATGATCAGTCACGTGATCAGTACATGATCAGGCACGTGAACAGTGCATGATCATTTACGTGATCTTTGCATGATCAGTCACGTGACCAGTATATGGTTGCTACGTGATCATTCCATGACGAGCCACGTGAGCAGTGCATGATAGCCACGTGATGTGTGCATGAGTTACGTGAGCAGAGTATGATCAGCCACGTGATCAGTGCATGAGTGCCACGTGATCAGTGCATGATATGTCACGTGACAGTGTGTGATCAGCCACGTGAACAGTGCATGTTCAGCCACGTGATCAGTGCATGATAGCCACGTGATCAGTGCATGATCAGTTACGTGAGCAGTGTATGATCAGCCACGTGATCAGTGCATGGTCAGACACGTGAACAGTGTATGATCAGCCACGTGATCAGTGCATGATATCCAAGTGATCAGTGCATGATCATCACGTGATCAGTGTATGATCAGCCACGTGAACAGTGCATGCTCAGTCACGTGATCTGGGCCTGCTGAGCTGCGTGATTACTGTCTGCTCATCTGCTTGACAATTGCCAGCTGAGCTGCACGATTCCTGCCTGTCATCTGCTTGACAATTGCCAGCTGTGCTGCGTAATTCCTGCCTGCTCAGCTGCTTGATTATTGCCAGCTGAGCAGCATGATTCCTCACACCTGAGTTCCATGATTATTGCCTGCTGACTGTTTGATTCGTGCCTACTCAGCTCTTTGTTTATTGCCTCCAGAGGCACATGATCAGTGTATGATAGCAAACATGATCAGCGCATGATCAGTCACATGATCAGCGCCATTAAGTCACGTGATCACTACATGATAGTCATGTGATCAGTCCATGCTCAGTCACGGTATCAGTGCATGATCAGCCACGTGATCAGTGCATGATCTGTCACAAGATTAGTGTATGATCATCCACGTGATCAGTGCATGGGCAGTCATGTGATCAGTGCATGATATAGACGTGATCAGTGCATGATCAGTCTCGTGATCAGTGCATGATAGCCACGTGATCAGTGCATGATCAGTCACCTGATGGGTGTATGATCATTCACGTGACCTGTACATGGTAGCTACATGATCATTGCATGATCAGCCACGTGAGTAGTTCATGATAGCCACGTGATCACTGCATGATCAGTCACGTGATCAGTGCATGATCAGTCATGTGACCAGTACATGGTAGCGTGATCATGGCATGATCAGCCACGTGAGCAGTGCATGATAGCCACGTGATCAGTGCATGATCAGACACGAGATCAGTGCATGATCAGTCACGTGATCAGTGCATGATCAGCCACGTGATCAGTGCATGACCAGGCACGTGATCAGTGTATGTCAGCCAAGTGATCAGTGCATGATAGCCACGTGATCAGTGCATGATCAGTCACGTGATCAGTGCATGATCAGTCATGTGATCAGTGCATGATCAGCCACGTGATCAGTGCATGATCAGCCACATGATCAGTGCATGATCAATTACGTGATCAGTGCATGATCAGTCACGTGACCAGTACATGGTAGCTACGTGATCATTGCCTGATCAGCCACGTGATCAGTGCATGATAGCCACGTGATCAGTGCATGATAGCCACGTGATCAGTGCATGATCAGTCATGTGATACGTGTGTGATCAGCCACGTGATCAGTGCATGATATCCACGTGATCAGTGCATGACAGCCACGTGATCAGTGCATGAGAGCCACGTGATCAGTGCATGATCAGTCACGTGATACATGTGTGATCAGCCACGTGATCAGTGCATGATGAGCCACGTGATCAGTGCATGATCAATTACGTGATCAGTGCATGATCAGTCACGTGACCAGTACATGGTTGCTACGTGATCGTTGCATGATCAGCCACGTGAGCAGTGCATGATAGCCACGTGATCAGTGCATGATCAGTCACGTGATCAGTACATGATCAGTCACGTGATCAGTGCATGATCATTTACGTGATCTTTGCATGATCAGTCACGTGACCAGTATATGGTTGCTACGTGATCATTGCATGACAGCCACGTGATCAGTGCATGATAGCCACGTGATCAGTGCATGAGTTACGTGAGCAGTGTATGATCAGCCACGTGATCAGTGCATGATCAACGTGATCAGTGCATGATCAGTCACGTGATCAGTGCATGATCAGCCACGTGATCAGTGCATGATCAGCCACGTGATCAGTGCATGATCAGCCACGTGATCAGTGCATGATAGCCACGTGATCAGTGCATGATCAGTCACGTGATCAGTGCATGATCAGTCACGTGATCAGTGCATGATCAGCCACGTGATCAGTGCATGATCAGCCACGTGATCAGTGCATGATCAATACGTGATCAGTGCATGATCAGTCACGTGACCAGTACATGGTAGCTACGTGATCATTGCATGATCAGCCACGTGATCAGTGCATGATAGCCACGTGATCAGTGCATGATCAGTCATGTGATACGTGTGTGATCAGCCACGTGATCAGTGCATGATATCCACGTGATCAGTGCATGACAGCCACGTGATCAGTGCATGAGAGCCACGTGATCAGTGCATGATCAGTCACGTGATACATGTGTGATCAGCCACGTGATCAGTGCATGATGAGCCACGTGATCAGTGCAGGATCAATTACGTGATCAGTGCATGATCAGTCACGTGACCAGTACATGGTTGCTACGTGATCGTTGCATGATCAGCCACGTGAGCAGAGCATGATAGCCACGTGATCAGTGCATGATCAGTCACGTGATCAGTACATGATCAGTCACGTGAACAGTGCATGATCATTTACGTGATCTGTGCATGATCAGTCACGTGACCAGTATATGGTAGCTACGTGATCATTCCATGACGAGCCACGTGAGCAGTGCATGATAGCCACGTGATGTGTGCATGAGTTACGTGAGCAGAGTATGATCAGCCACGTGATCAGTGCATGAGTGCCACGTGATCAGTGCATGATATGTCACGTGACAGGTGTGTGATCAGCCACGTGAACAGTGCATGTTCAGCCACGTGATCAGTGCATGATAGCCACGTGATCAGTGCATGATCAGTTACGTGAGCAGTGTATGATCAGCCACGTGATCAGTGCATGGTCAGACACGTGAACAGTGTATGATCAGCCACGTGATCAGTGCATGATATCCAAGTGATCAGTGCATGATCATCACGTGATCAGTGTATGATCAGCCACGTGAACAGTGCATGCTCAGTCACGTGATCTGGGCCTGCTGAGCTGCGTGATTACTGTCTGCTCATCTGCTTGACAATTGCCAGCTGAGCTGCACGATTCCTGCCTGTCATCTGCTTGACAATTGCCAGCTGTGCTGCGTAATTCCTGCCTGCTCAGCTGCTTGATTATTGCCAGCTGAGCAGCATGATTCCTCACACCTGAGTTCCATGATTATTGCCTGCTGACTGTTTGATTCGTGCCTACTCAGCTCTTTGTTTATTGCCTCCAGAGGCACATGATCAGTGTATGATAGCAAACATGATCAGCGCATGATCAGTCACATGATCAGCGCCATTAAGTCACGTGATCACTACATGATAGTCATGTGATCAGTCCATGCTCAGTCACGGTATCAGTGCATGATCAGCCACGTGATCAGTGCATGATCTGTCACATGATTAGTGTATGATCATCCACGTGATCAGTGCATGGGCAGTCATGTGATCAGTGCATGATATAGACGTGATCAGTGCATGATCAGTCTCGTGATCAGTGCATGATAGCCACGTGATCAGTGCATGATCAGTCACCTGATGGGTGTATGATCATTCACGTGACCTGTACATGGTAGCTACATGATCATTGCATGATCAGCCACGTGAGTAGTGCATGATAGCCACGTGATCAGTGCATGATCAGTCACGTGATCAGTGCATGATCAGTCATGTGACCAGTACATGGTAGCTGCGTGATCATGGCATGATCAGCCACGTGAGCAGTGCATGATAGCCACGTGATCAGTGCATGATCAGACACGTGATCAGTGCATGATCAGTCACGTGATCAGTGCATGATCAGTCACGTGATCAGTGCATGATCAGTTACGTGATCAGTGCATGATCAGTCACGTGACCAGTATATGGTTGCTACGTGATCATCCATGACAGCCACGTGATCAGTGCATGATAGCCACGTGATGTGTGCATGAGTTACGTGAGCAGTGTATGATCAGCCACGTGATCAGTGCATGAGTGCCACGTGATCAGTGCATGATCAGTCACGTGATCAGTGCATGATCAGCCACGTGATCAGTGCATGATCAGCCACGTGATCAGTGCATGATAGCCACGTGATCAGTGCATGATCAGTTACGTGATCAGTGCATGATCAGCCACGTGATCAGTGCATGGTCAGACACGTGAACAGTGTATGATCAGCCACGTGATCAGTGCATGATATCCACGTGATCAGTGCATGATCATCACGTGATCAGTGTATGATCAGCCACGTGAACAGTGCATGCTCAGTCACGTGATCTGGGCCTGCTGAGCTGCGTGATTACTGTCTGCTCATCTGCTTGACAATTGCCAGCTGAGCTGCACGATTCCTGCCTGTCATCTGCTTGACAATTGCCAGCTGTGCTGCGTAATTCCTGCCTGCTCAGCTGCTTGATTATTGCCAGCTGAGCAGCATGATTCCTCACACCTGAGTTCCATGATTATTGCCTGCTGACTGTTTGATTCGTGCCTACTCAGCTCTTTGTTTATTGCCTCCAGAGGCACATGATCAGTGTATGATAGCAAACATGATCAGTGCATGATCAGTCACATGATCAGCGCCATTAAGTCACGTGATCACTACATGATAGTCATGTGATCAGTCCATGCTCAGTCACGGTATCAGTGCATGATCAGCCACGTGATCAGTGCATGATCTGTCACATGATCAGTGTATGATCATCCACGTGATCAGTGCATGGGCAGTCATGTGATCAGTGCATGATATAGACGTGATCAGTGCATGATCAGTCACGTGATCAGTGCATGATAGCCACGTGATCAGTGCATGATCAGTCACCTGATGGGTGTATGATCATTCACGTGACCTGTACATGGTAGCTACATGATCATTGCATGATCAGCCACGTGAGTAGTGCATGATAGCCACGTGATCAGTGCATGATCAGTCACGTGATCAGTGCATGATCAGTCATGTGACCAGTACATGCGTGATCATGTGATCATGATCAGTCACGTGATCAGTGCATGATCAGTCAGTGCATGATCAGTGCATGATCAGTCACGTGATCAGTATATGGTTGCTCGTGATCATGCCATGACATGCCACGTGAGCAGTGCATGATAGCCACGTGATCAGTGCATGAGTTACGTGATCAGAGTATGATCAGCCACGTGATCAGTGCATGAGTGCCACGTGATCAGTGCATGATCAGTCACGTGATCAGTGCATGATCAGCCACGTGATCAGTGCATGTTCAGCCACGTGATCAGTGCATGATAGCCACGTGATCAGTGCATGATCAGTTACGTGAGCAGTGTATGATCAGCCACGTGATCAGTGCATGGTCAGACACGTGAACAGTGTATGATCAGCCACGTGATCAGTGCATGATATCCAAGTGATCAGTGCATGATCATCACGTGATCAGTGTATGATCAGCCACGTGAACAGTGCATGCTCAGTCACGTGATCTGGGCCTGCTGAGCTGCGTGATTACTGTCTGCTCATCTGCTTGACAATTGCCAGCTGAGCTGCACGATTCCTGCCTGTCATCTGCTTGACAATTGCCAGCTGTGCTGCGTAATTCCTGCCTGCTCAGCTGCTTGATTATTGCCAGCTGAGCAGCATGATTCCTCACACCTGAGTTCCATGATTATTGCCTGCTGACTGTTTGATTCGTGCCTACTCAGCTCTTTGTTTATTGCCTCCAGAGGCACATGATCAGTGTATGATAGCAAACATGATCAGCGCATGATCAGTCACATGATCAGCGCCATTAAGTCACGTGATCACTACATGATAGTCATGTGATCAGTCCATGCTCAGTCACGGTATCAGTGCATGATCAGCCACGTGATCAGTGCATGATCTGTCACAAGATTAGTGTATGATCATCCACGTGATCAGTGCATGGGCAGTCATGTGATCAGTGCATGATATAGACGTGAACAGTGCATGATCAGTCTCGTGATCAGTGCATGATAGCCACGTGATCAGTGCATGATCAGTCACCTGATGGGTGTATGATCATTCACGTGACCTGTACATGGTAGCTACATGATCATTGCATGATCAGCCACGTGAGTAGTTCATGATAGCCACGTGATCACTGCATGATCAGTCACGTGATCAGTGCATGATCAGTCATGTGACCAGTACATGGTAGCTGCGTGATCATGGCATGATCAGCCACGTGAGCAGTGCATGATAGCCACGTGATCAGTGCATGATCAGACACGTGATCAGTGCATGATCAGTCACGTGATCAGTGCATGATCAGCCACGTGATCAGTGCATGACCAGGCACGTGATCAGTGTATGTCAGCCAAGTGATCAGTGCATGATAGCCACGTGATCAGTGCATGATCAGTCACGTGATCAGTGCATGATCAGTTATGTGATCAGTGTGATCAGCCACGTGATCAGTGCATGATCAGCCACGTGATCAGTGCATGATCAATTACGTGATCAGTGCATGATCAGTCACGTGACCAGTACATGGTAGCTACGTGATCATTGCCTGATCAGCCACGTGATCAGTGCATGATAGCCACGTGATCAGTGCATGATCAGTCATGTGATACGTGTGTGATCAGCCACGTGATCAGTGCATGATATCCACGTGATCAGTGCATGACAGCCACGTGATCAGTGCATGAGAGCCACGTGATCAGTGCATGATCAGTCACGTGATACATGTGTGATCAGCCACGTGATCAGTGCATGATGAGCCACGTGATCAGTGCAGGATCAATTACGTGATCAGTGCATGATCAGTCACGTGACCAGTACATGGTTGCTACGTGATCGTTGCATGATCAGCCACGTGAGCAGAGCATGATAGCCACGTGATCAGTGCATGATCAGTCACGTGATCAGTACATGATCAGTCACGTGAACAGTGCATGATCATTTACGTGATCTTTGCATGATCAGTCACGTGACCAGTATATGGTTGCTACGTGATCATTCCATGACGAGCCACGTGAGCAGTGCATGATAGCCACGTGATGTGTGCATGAGTTACGTGAGCAGAGTATGATCAGCCACGTGATCAGTGCATGAGTGCCACGTGATCAGTGCATGATATGTCACGTGACAGGTGTGTGATCAGCCACGTGAACAGTGCATGTTCAGCCACGTGATCAGTGCATGATAGCCACGTGATCAGTGCATGATCAGTTACGTGAGCAGTGTATGATCAGCCACGTGATCAGTGCATGGTCAGACACGTGAACAGTGTATGATCAGCCACGTGATCAGTGCATGATATCCAAGTGATCAGTGCATGATCATCACGTGATCAGTGTATGATCAGCCACGTGAACAGTGCATGCTCAGTCACGTGATCTGGGCCTGCTGAGCTGCGTGATTACTGTCTGCTCATCTGCTTGACAATTGCCAGCTGAGCTGCACGATTCCTGCCTGTCATCTGCTTGACAATTGCCAGCTGTGCTGCGTAATTCCTGCCTGCTCAGCTGCTTGATTATTGCCAGCTGAGCAGCATGATTCCTCACACCTGAGTTCCATGATTATTGCCTGCTGACTGTTTGATTCGTGCCTACTCAGCTCTTTGTTTATTGCCTCCAGAGGCACATGATCAGTGTATGATAGCAAACATGATCAGCGCATGATCAGTCACATGATCAGCGCCATTAAGTCACGTGATCACTACATGATAGTCATGTGATCAGTCCATGCTCAGTCACGGTATCAGTGCATGATCAGCCACGTGATCAGTGCATGATCTGTCACATGATTAGTGTATGATCATCCACGTGATCAGTGCATGGGCAGTCATGTGATCAGTGCATGATATAGACGTGATCAGTGCATGATCAGTCTCGTGATCAGTGCATGATAGCCACGTGATCAGTGCATGATCAGTCACCTGATGGGTGTATGATCATTCACGTGACCTGTACATGGTAGCTACATGATCATTGCATGATCAGCCACGTGAGTAGTGCATGATAGCCACGTGATCACTGCATGATCAGTCACGTGATCAGTGCATGATCAGTCATGTGACCAGTACATGGTAGCTGCGTGATCATGGCATGATCAGCCACGTGAGCAGTGCATGATAGCCACGTGATCAGTGCATGATCAGACACGTGATCAGTGCATGATCAGTCACGTGATCAGTGCATGATCAGCCACGTGATCAGTGCATGATCAGCCACGTGATCAGTGCATGATCAATACGTGATCAGTGCATGATCAGTCACGTGATCAGTGCATGGTAGCTACGTGATCAGTGCATGATCAGCCACGTGATCAGTGCATGATAGCCACGTGATCAGTGCATGATCAGCCACGTGATCAGTGCATGATCAGTCATGTGATCGTGTGTGATCAGCCACGTGATCAGTGCATGATATCCACGTGATCAGTGCATGATCAGCCACGTGATCAGTGCATGATCAGCCACGTGATCAGTGCATGATCAGTCACGTGATATGTGTGATCAGCCACGTGATCAGTGCATGATCAGCCACGTGATCAGTGCATGATCAGCCACGTGATCAGTGCATGATCAGTCACGTGATCAGTGTGTGATCAGCCACGTGATCAGTGCATGATATCCACGTGATCAGTGCATGATCAGCCACGTGATCAGTGCATGATAGCCACGTGATCAGTGCATGATCAGTCACGTGATCATGTGTGATCAGCCACGTGATCAGTGCATGATCAGCCACGTGATCAGTGCATGATAGCCACGTGATCAGTGCATGATCAGTTACGTGAGCAGTGTATGATCAGCCACGTGATCAGTGCATGGTCAGACACGTGAACAGTGTATGATCAGCCACGTGATCAGTGCATGATATCCAAGTGATCAGTGCATGATCATCACGTGATCAGTGTATGATCAGCCACGTGAACAGTGCATGCTCAGTCACGTGATCTGGGCCTGCTGAGCTGCGTGATTACTGTCTGCTCATCTGCTTGACAATTGCCAGCTGAGCTGCACGATTCCTGCCTGCTCAGCTGCTTGATTATTGCCAGCTGAGCAGCATGATTCCTCACACTGTGTTCCATGATTATTGCCTGCTGACTGTTTGATTCGTGCCTACTCAGCTCTTTGTTTATTGCCTCCAGAGGCACATGATCAGTGTATGATAGCAAACATGATCAGCGCATGATCAGTCACATGATCAGCGCCATTAAGTCACGTGATCACTACATGATAGTCATGTGATCAGTCCATGCTCAGTCACGGTATCAGTGCATGATCAGCCACGTGATCAGTGCATGATCTGTCACAAGATTAGTGTATGATCATCCACGTGATCAGTGCATGGGCAGTCATGTGATCAGTGCATGATATAGACGTGAACAGTGCATGATCAGTCTCGTGATCAGTGCATGATAGCCACGTGATCAGTGCATGATCAGTCACCTGATGGGTGTATGATCATTCACGTGACCTGTACATGGTAGCTACATGATCATTGCATGATCAGCCACGTGAGTAGTTCATGATAGCCACGTGATCACTGCATGATCAGTCACGTGATCAGTGCATGATCAGTCATGTGACCAGTACATGGTAGCTGCGTGATCATGGCATGATCAGCCACGTGATCAGTGCATGATAGCCACGTGATCAGTGCATGATCAGTCACGTGATCAGTGCATGATCAGCCACGTGATCAGTGCATGATAGCCACGTGATCAGTGCATGATCAGTCACGTGATCAGTGCATGATCAGTTATGTGATCAGTGTATGATCAGCCACGTGATCAGTGCATGATCAGCCACGTGATCAGTGCATGATCAATTACGTGATCAGTGCATGATCAGTCACGTGACCAGTACATGGTAGCTACGTGATCATTGCATGATCAGCCACGTGATCAGTGCATGATAGCCACGTGATCAGTGCATGATAGCCACGTGATCAGTGCATGATCAGTCATGTGATACGTGTGTGATCAGCCACGTGATCAGTGCATGATATCCACGTGATCAGTGCATGACAGCCACGTGATCAGTGCATGAGAGCCACGTGATCAGTGCATGATCAGTCACGTGATCATGTGTGATCAGCCACGTGATCAGTGCATGATGAGCCACGTGATCAGTGCAGGATCAATTACGTGATCAGTGCATGATCAGTCACGTGACCAGTACATGGTTGCTACGTGATCGTTGCATGATCAGCCACGTGAGCAGTGCATGATAGCCACGTGATCAGTGCATGATCAGTCACGTGATCAGTGCATGATCAGTCACGTGAACAGTGCATGATCATTTACGTGATCAGTGCATGATCAGTCACGTGACCAGTATATGGTTGCTACGTGATCATTCCATGACAGCCACGTGAGCAGTGCATGATAGCCACGTGATGTGTGCATGAGTTACGTGAGCAGTGTATGATCAGCCACGTGATCAGTGCATGAGTGCCACGTGATCAGTGCATGATAGTCACGTGACAGGTGTGTGATCAGCCACGTGATCAGTGCATGTTCAGCCACGTGATCAGTGCATGATAGCCACGTGATCAGTGCATGATCAGTTACGTGATCAGTGTATGATCAGCCACGTGATCAGTGCATGATCAGACACGTGATCAGTGCATGATCAGCCACGTGATCAGTGCATGATATCCACGTGATCAGTGCATGATCATCACGTGATCAGTGCATGATCAGCCACGTGATCAGTGCATGATCAGTCACGTGATCAGTGCATGATCAGTCACGTGATCAGTGCATGATCAGCCACGTGATCAGTGCATGATCAGCCACGTGATCAGTGCATGATCAGTCACGTGATCAGTGCATGATCAGCCACGTGATCAGTGCATGATAGCCACGTGATCAGTGCATGATCAGTCACGTGATCAGTGCATGATAGCTCATGATCATTGCATGATCAGCCACGTGATCAGTGCATGATAGCCACGTGATCAGTGCATGATAGCCACGTGATCAGTGCATGATCAGTCACGTGATCGTGTGTGATCAGCCACGTGATCAGTGCATGATAGCCACGTGATCAGTGCATGATCAGCCACGTGATCAGTGCATGATAGCCACGTGATCAGTGCATGATCAGTTACGTGAGCAGTGTATGATCAGCCACGTGATCAGTGCATGGTCAGACACGTGAACAGTGTATGATCAGCCACGTGATCAGTGCATGATATCCAAGTGATCAGTGCATGATCATCACGTGATCAGTGTATGATCAGCCACGTGAACAGTGCATGCTCAGTCACGTGATCTGGGCCTGCTGAGCTGCGTGATTACTGTCTGCTCATCTGCTTGACAATTGCCAGCTGAGCTGCACGATTCCTGCCTGTCATCTGCTTGACAATTGCCAGCTGTGCTGCGTAATTCCTGCCTGCTCAGCTGCTTGATTATTGCCAGCTGAGCAGCATGATTCCTCACACTGAGTTCCATGATTATTGCCTGCTGACTGTTTGATTCGTGCCTACTCAGCTCTTTGTTTATTGCCTCCAGAGGCACATGATCAGTGTATGATAGCAAACATGATCAGCGCATGATCAGTCACATGATCAGCGCCATTAAGTCACGTGATCACTACATGATAGTCATGTGATCAGTCCATGCTCAGTCACGGTATCAGTGCATGATCAGCCACGTGATCAGTGCATGATCTGTCACATGATTAGTGTATGATCATCCACGTGATCAGTGCATGGGCAGTCATGTGATCAGTGCATGATATAGCGTGATCAGTGCATGATCAGTCTCGTGATCAGTGCATGATAGCCACGTGATCAGTGCATGATCAGTCACCTGATGGGTGTATGATCATTCACGTGACCTGTACATGGTAGCTACATGATCATTGCATGATCAGCCACGTGAGTAGTGCATGATAGCCACGTGATCAGTGCATGATCAGTCACGTGATCAGTGCATGATCAGTCATGTGACCAGTACATGGTAGCTGCGTGATCATGGCATGATCAGCCACGTGAGCAGTGCATGATAGCCACGTGATCAGTGCATGATCAGACACGTGATCAGTGCATGATCAGTCACGTGATCAGTGCATGATCAGCCACGTGATCAGTGCATGATCAGCCACGTGATCAGTGCATGATCAGCCACGTGATCAGTGCATGATAGCCACGTGATCAGTGCATGATCAGCCACGTGATCAGTGCATGATCAGTCACGTGATCAGTGTATGATCAGCCACGTGATCAGTGCATGATAGCCACGTGATCAGTGCATGATCAGTCACGTGATCAGTGCATGATCAGTCACGTGATCAGTGCATGATCATTCGTGATCAGTGCATGATCAGTCACGTGATCAGTGCATGGTAGCTACGTGATCAGTGCATGACAGCCACGTGATCAGTGCATGATAGCCACGTGATCAGTGCATGAGTTACGTGATCAGTGTATGATCAGCCACGTGATCAGTGCATGAGAGTCACGTGATCAGTGCATGATAGTCACGTGACAGTGTGTGATCAGCCACGTGATCAGTGCATGATCAGCCACGTGATCAGTGCATGATAGCCACGTGATCAGTGCATGATCAGTCACGTGATCAGTGCATGATCAGCCACGTGATCAGTGCATGATCAGTCACGTGATCAGTGCATGATAGCTGCGTGATCATGCATGATCAGTCACGTGATCAGTGCATGATAGCCACGTGATCAGTGCATGATCAGCCACGTGATCAGTGCATGATCAGTCACGTGATCAGTGCATGATCAGCACGTGATCAGTGCATGATCAGTCACGTGATCAGTGCATGATCAGCCACGTGATCAGTGCATGATCAGGCACGTGATCAGTGTATGTCAGCCAAGTGATCAGTGCATGATAGCCACGTGATCAGTGCATGATCAGTCACGTGATCAGTGCATGATCAGTTATGTGATCAGTGCATGATCAGCCACGTGATCAGTGCATGATCAGCCACATGATCAGTGCATGATCAATTACGTGATCAGTGCATGATCAGTCACGTGACCAGTACATGGTAGCTCGTGATCATTGCCTGATCAGCCACGTGATCAGTGCATGATAGCCACGTGATCAGTGCATGATAGCCACGTGATCAGTGCATGATCAGTCATGTGATACGTGTGTGATCAGCCACGTGATCAGTGCATGATATCCACGTGATCAGTGCATGACAGCCACGTGATCAGTGCATGAGAGCCACGTGATCAGTGCATGATCAGTCACGTGATACATGTGTGATCAGCCACGTGATCAGTGCATGATGAGCCACGTGATCAGTGCAGGATCAATTACGTGATCAGTGCATGATCAGTCACGTGACCAGTACATGGTTGCTACGTGATCGTTGCATGATCAGCCACGTGAGCAGAGCATGATAGCCACGTGGTCAGTGCATGATCAGTCACGTGATCAGTACATGATCAGTCACGTGAACAGTGCATGATCATTTACGTGATCTTTGCATGATCAGTCACGTTACCAGTATATGGTTGCTCGTGATCATTCCATGACGCCACGTGAGCAGTGCATGATAGCCACGTGATGTGTGCATGAGTTACGTGAGCAGAGTATGATCAGCCACGTGATCAGTGCATGAGTGCCACGTGATCAGTGCATGATATGTCACGTGACAGGTGTGTGATCAGCCACGTGAACAGTGCATGATCAGCCACGTGATCAGTGCATGATAGCCACGTGATCAGTGCATGATCAGTCAGCATGTATGATCAGCCACGTGATCAGTGCATGATCAGACACGTGATCAGTGTATGATCAGCCACGTGATCAGTGCATGCTCAGTCACGTGATCAGGGCCTGCTGAGCTGCGTGATTACTGTCTGCTCATCTGCTTGACAATTGCCAGCTGAGCTGCACGATTCCTGCCTGCTCAGCTGCTTGATTATTGCCAGCTGAGCAGCATGATTCCTCACACCTGAGTTCCATGATTATTGCCTGCTGACTGTTTGATTCGTGCCTACTCAGCTCTTTGTTTATTGCCTCCAGAGGCACATGATCAGTGTATGATAGCAAACATGATCAGCGCATGATCAGTCACATGATCAGCGCCATTAAGTCACGTGATCACTACATGATAGTCATGTGATCAGTCCATGCTCAGTCACGGTATCAGTGCATGATCAGCCACGTGATCAGTGCATGATCTGTCACAAGATTAGTGTATGATCATCCACGTGATCAGTGCATGGGCAGTCATGTGATCAGTGCATGATATAGACGTGAACAGTGCATGATCAGTCTCGTGATCAGTGCATGATAGCCACGTGATCAGTGCATGATCAGTCACCTGATGGGTGTATGATCATTCACGTGACCTGTACATGGTAGCTACATGATCATTGCATGATCAGCCACGTGAGTAGTGCATGATAGCCACGTGATCACTGCATGATCAGTCACGTGATCAGTGCATGATCAGTCACGTGACCAGTACATGGTAGCTGCGTGATCAGTGCATGATCAGCCACGTGAGCAGTGCATGATAGCCACGTGATCAGTGCATGATCAGTCACGTGATCAGTGCATGATCAGTCACGTGATCAGTGCATGATAGCCACGTGATCAGTGCATGATCAGCCACGTGATCAGTGCATGATAGCCACGTGATCAGTGCATGATCAGCCACGTGATCAGTGCATGATCAGTCACGTGATCAGTGCATGATCAGCCACGTGATCAGTGCATGATCAGTCACGTGATCAGTGCATGATCAGCCACGTGATCAGTGCATGATCAGTCACGTGATCAGTGCATGATCAGCCACGTGATCAGTGCATGATAGCCACGTGATCAGTGCATGATCAGTCACGTGATCAGTGCATGATCAGTCACGTGATCAGTGCATGATCAGCCACGTGATCAGTGCATGATCAGCCACGTGATCAGTGCATGATCAATTACGTGATCAGTGCATGATCAGTCACGTGATCAGTGCATGATAGCTACGTGATCAGTGCATGATCAGCCACGTGATCAGTGCATGATAGCCACGTGATCAGTGCATGATAGCCACGTGATCAGTGCATGATCAGTCACGTGATCGTGTGTGATCAGCCACGTGATCAGTGCATGATATCCACGTGATCAGTGCATGATCAGCCACGTGATCAGTGCATGATCAGCCACGTGATCAGTGCATGATCAGTCACGTGATCAGTGTGATCAGCCACGTGATCAGTGCATGATCAGCCACGTGATCAGTGCATGATCAATTACGTGATCAGTGCATGATCAGTCACGTGACCAGTACATGGTAGCTACGTGATCGTTGCATGATCAGCCACGTGAGCAGTGCATGATAGCCACGTGATCAGTGCA
The DNA here is from genome assembly GCF_032452875.1 of Bos javanicus. Taxonomy (NCBI): domain Eukaryota; kingdom Metazoa; phylum Chordata; class Mammalia; order Artiodactyla; family Bovidae; genus Bos; species Bos javanicus. Next base: position 21,374 of record NW_026894537.1, read on the forward strand.
TGATCAGTCACGTGATCAGTGCATGATCAGTCACGTGATCAGTGCATGATCAGCCACGTGATCAGTGCATGATCAGTCACGTGATCAGTGCATGATAGCCACGTGATCAGTGCATGATCAGTCACGTGAGCAGTGCATGATCAGCCACGTGATCAGTGCATGAGTCACGTGAACAGTGTATGATCAGCCACGTGATCAGTGCATGATGCCACGTGATCAGTGCATGATCATCACGTGATCAGTGTATGATCAGCCACGTGAACAGTGCATGCTCAGTCACGTGATCTGGGCCTGCTGAGCTGCGTGATTACTGTCTGCTCATCTGCTTGACAATTGCCAGCTGAGCTGCACGATTCCTGCCTGTCATCTGCTTGACAATTGCCAGCTGTGCTGCGTAATTCCTGCCTGCTCAGCTGCTTGATTATTGCCAGCTGAGCAGCATGATTCCTCACACCTGAGTTCCATGATTATTGCCTGCTGACTGTTTGATTCGTGCCTACTCAGCTCTTTGTTTATTGCCTCCAGAGGCACATGATCAGTGTATGATAGCAAACATGATCAGCGCATGATCAGTCACATGATCAGCGCCATTAAGTCACGTGATCACTACATGATAGTCATGTGATCAGTCCATGCTCAGTCACGGTATCAGTGCATGATCAGCCACGTGATCAGTGCATGATCTGTCACAAGATTAGTGTATGATCATCCACGTGATCAGTGCATGGGCAGTCATGTGATCAGTGCATGATATAGACGTGAACAGTGCATGATCAGTCTCGTGATCAGTGCATGATAGCCACGTGATCAGTGCATGATCAGTCACCTGATGGGTGTATGATCATTCACGTGACCTGTACATGGTAGCTACATGATCATTGCATGATCAGCCACGTGAGTAGTTCATGATAGCCACGTGATCACTGCATGATCAGTCACGTGATCAGTGCATGATCAGTCATGTGACCAGTACATGGTAGCTGCGTGATCATGGCATGATCAGCCACGTGAGCAGTGCATGATAGCCACGTGATCAGTGCATGATCAGTCACGTGATCAGTGCATGATCAGTCACGTGATCAGTGCATGATCAGCCACGTGATCAGTGCATGATCAGTCACGTGATCAGTGCATGATCAGCCACGTGATCAGTGCATGATCAGTCACGTGATCAGTGCATGATCAGCCACGTGATCAGTGCATGATAGCCACGTGATCAGTGCATGATCAGTCACGTGATCAGTGCATGATCAGTCACGTGATCAGTGCATGATCAGTCACGTGATCAGTGCATGATCAGCCACGTGATCAGTGCATGATCAGCCACGTGATCAGTGCATGATCAATTACGTGATCAGTGCATGATCAGTCACGTGACCAGTACATGGTAGCTACGTGATCATTGCATGATCAGCCACGTGATCAGTGCATGATAGCCACGTGATCAGTGCATGATAGCCACGTGATCAGTGCATGATCAGTCATGTGATACGTGTGTGATCAGCCACGTGATCAGTGCATGATATCCACGTGATCAGTGCATGACAGCCACGTGATCAGTGCATGAGAGCCACGTGATCAGTGCATGATCAGTCACGTGATACATGTGTGATCAGCCACGTGATCAGTGCATGATGAGCCACGTGATCAGTGCAGGATCAATTACGTGATCAGTGCATGATCAGTCACGTGACCAGTACATGGTTGCTACGTGATCGTTGCATGATCAGCCACGTGAGCAGAGCATGATAGCCACGTGATCAGTGCATGATCAGTCACGTGATCAGTACATGATCAGTCACGTGAACAGTGCATGATCATTTACGTGATCTTTGCATGATCAGTCACGTGACCAGTATATGGTTGCTACGTGATCATTCCATGACGCCACGTGAGCAGTGCATGATAGCCACGTGATGTGTGCATGAGTTACGTGAGCAGAGTATGATCAGCCACGTGATCAGTGCATGAGTGCCACGTGATCAGTGCATGATATGTCACGTGACAGGTGTGTGATCAGCCACGTGAACAGTGCATGTTCAGCCACGTGATCAGTGCATGATAGCCACGTGATCAGTGCATGATCAGTTACGTGAGCAGTGTATGATCAGCCACGTGATCAGTGCATGGTCAGACACGTGAACAGTGTATGATCAGCCACGTGATCAGTGCATGATATCCAAGTGATCAGTGCATGATCATCACGTGATCAGTGTATGATCAGCCACGTGAACAGTGCATGCTCAGTCACGTGATCTGGGCCTGCTGAGCTGCGTGATTACTGTCTGCTCATCTGCTTGACAATTGCCAGCTGAGCTGCACGATTCCTGCCTGCTCAGCTGCTTGATTATTGCCAGCTGAGCAGCATGATTCCTCACACCTGAGTTCCATGATTATTGCCTGCTGACTGTTTGATTCGTGCCTACTCAGCTCTTTGTTTATTGCCTCCAGAGGCACATGATCAGTGTATGATAGCAAACATGATCAGTGCATGATCAGTCACATGATCAGCGCCATTAAGTCACGTGATCACTACATGATAGTCATGTGATCAGTCCATGCTCAGTCACGGTATCAGTGCATGATCAGCCACGTGATCAGTGCATGATCTGTCACAAGATTAGTGTATGATCATCCACGTGATCAGTGCATGGGCAGTCATGTGATCAGTGCATGATATAGACGTGATCAGTGCATGATCAGTCTCGTGATCAGTGCATGATAGCCACGTGATCAGTGCATGATCAGCCACGTGATCAGTGCATGATAGCCACGTGATCAGTGCATGATCAGTCACGTGATCATGTGTGATCAGCCACGTGATCAGTGCATGATGAGCCACGTGATCAGTGCATGATCAATTACGTGATCAGTGCATGATCAGTCACGTGACCAGTACATGGTTGCTACGTGATCGTTGCATGATCAGCCACGTGAGCAGTGCATGATAGCCACGTGATCAGTGCATGATCAGTCACGTGATCAGTACATGATCAGTCACGTGAACAGTGCATGATCATTTACGTGATCAGTGCATGATCAGTCACGTGACCAGTATATGGTTGCTACGTGATCATTCCATGACGAGCCACGTGAGCAGTGCATGATAGCCACGTGATGTGTGCATGAGTTACGTGAGCAGAGTATGATCAGCCACGTGATCAGTGCATGAGTGCCACGTGATCAGTGCATGATATGTCACGTGACAGGTGTGTGATCAGCCACGTGAACAGTGCATGTTCAGCCACGTGATCAGTGCATGATAGCCACGTGATCAGTGCATGATCAGTTACGTGAGCAGTGTATGATCAGCCACGTGATCAGTGCATGGTCAGACACGTGAACAGTGTATGATCAGCCACGTGATCAGTGCATGATATCCAAGTGATCAGTGCATGATCATCACGTGATCAGTGTATGATCAGCCACGTGAACAGTGCATGCTCAGTCACGTGATCTGGGCCTGCTGAGCTGCGTGATTCCTGTCTGCTCATCTGCTTGACAATTGCCAGCTGTGCTGCGTAATTCCTGCCTGCTCAGCTGCTTGATTATTGCCAGCTGAGCAGCATGATTCCTCACACCTGAGTTCCATGATTATTGCCTGCTGACTGTTTGATTCGTGCCTACTCAGCTCTTTGTTTATTGCCTCCAGAGGCACATGATCAGTGTATGATAGCAAACATGATCAGCGCATGATCAGTCACATGATCAGCGCCATTAAGTCACGTGATCACTACATGATAGTCATGTGATCAGTCCATGCTCAGTCACGGTATCAGTGCATGATCAGCCACGTGATCAGTGCATGATCTGTCACAAGATTAGTGTATGATCATCCACGTGATCAGTGCATGGGCAGTCATGTGATCAGTGCATGATATAGACGTGAACAGTGCATGATCAGTCTCGTGATCAGTGCATGATAGCCACGTGATCAGTGCATGATCAGTCACCTGATGGGTGTATGATCATTCACGTGACCTGTACATGGTAGCTACATGATCATTGCATGATCAGCCACGTGAGTAGTTCATGATAGCCACGTGATCACTGCATGATCAGTCACGTGATCAGTGCATGATCAGTCATGTGACCAGTACATGGTAGCTGCGTGATCATGGCATGATCAGCCACGTGAGCAGTGCATGATAGCCACGTGATCAGTGCATGATCAGACACGAGATCAGTGCATGATCAGTCACGTGATCAGTGCATGATCAGCCACGTGATCAGTGCATGACCAGGCACGTGATCAGTGTATGTCAGCCAAGTGATCAGTGCATGATAGCCACGTGATCAGTGCATGATCAGTCACGTGATCAGTGCATGATCAGTTATGTGATCAGTGTATGATCAGCCACGTGATCAGTGCATGATCAGCCACATGATCAGTGCATGATCAATTACGTGATCAGTGCATGATCAGTCACGTGACCAGTACATGGTAGCTACGTGATCATTGCATGATCAGCCACGTGATCAGTGCATGATAGCCACGTGATCAGTGCATGATAGCCACGTGATCAGTGCATGATCAGTCATGTGATACGTGTGTGATCAGCCACGTGATCAGTGCATGATATCCACGTGATCAGTGCATGACAGCCACGTGATCAGTGCATGAGAGCCACGTGATCAGTGCATGATCAGTCACGTGATACATGTGTGATCAGCCACGTGATCAGTGCATGATGAGCCACGTGCAGGATCAATTACGTGATCAGTGCATGATCAGTCACGTGACCAGTACATGGTTGCTACGTGATCGTTGCATGATCAGCCACGTGAGCAGAGCATGATAGCCACGTGATCAGTGCATGATCAGTCACGTGATCAGTACATGATCAGTCACGTGAACAGTGCATGATCATTTACGTGATCTTTGCATGATCAGTCACGTTACCAGTATATGGTTGCTACGTGATCATTCCATGACGAGCCACGTGAGCAGTGCATGATAGCCACGTGATGTGTGCATGAGTTACGTGAGCAGAGTATGATCAGCCACGTGATCAGTGCATGAGTGCCACGTGATCAGTGCATGATATGTCACGTGACAGGTGTGTGATCAGCCACGTGAACAGTGCATGTTCAGCCACGTGATCAGTGCATGATAGCCACGTGATCAGTGCATGATCAGTTACGTGAGCAGTGTATGATCAGCCACGTGATCAGTGCATGGTCAGACACGTGAACAGTGTATGATCAGCCACGTGATCAGTGCATGATATCCAAGTGATCAGTGCATGATCATCACGTGATCAGTGTATGATCAGCCACGTGAACAGTGCATGCTCAGTCACGTGATCTGGGCCTGCTGAGCTGCGTGATTACTGTCTGCTCATCTGCTTGACAATTGCCAGCTGAGCTGCACGATTCCTGCCTGTCATCTGCTTGACAATTGCCAGCTGTGCTGCGTAATTCCTGCCTGCTCAGCTGCTTGATTATTGCCAGCTGAGCAGCATGATTCCTCACACCTGAGTTCCATGATTATTGCCTGCTGACTGTTTGATTCGTGCCTACTCAGCTCTTTGTTTATTGCCTCCAGAGGCACATGATCAGTGTATGATAGCAAACATGATCAGCGCATGATCAGTCACATGATCAGCGCCATTAAGTCACGTGATCACTACATGATAGTCATGTGATCAGTCCATGCTCAGTCACGGTATCAGTGCATGATCAGCCACGTGATCAGTGCATGATCTGTCACAAGATTAGTGTATGATCATCCACGTGATCAGTGCATGGGCAGTCATGTGATCAGTGCATGATATAGACGTGAACAGTGCATGATCAGTCTCGTGATCAGTGCATGATAGCCACGTGATCAGTGCATGATCAGTCACCTGATGGGTGTATGATCATTCACGTGACCTGTACATGGTAGCTACATGATCATTGCATGATCAGCCACGTGAGTAGTTCATGATAGCCACGTGATCACTGCATGATCAGTCACGTGATCAGTGCATGATCAGTCATGTGACCAGTACATGGTAGCTGCGTGATCATGGCATGATCAGCCACGTGAGCAGTGCATGATAGCCACGTGATCAGTGCATGATCAGACACGTGATCAGTGCATGATCAGCCACGTGATCAGTGCATGATCAGTCACGTGATCAGTGCATGATCAGTCATGTGATCAGTGTATGATCAGCCACGTGATCAGTGCATGATCAGCCACATGATCAGTGCATGATCAATTACGTGATCAGTGCATGATCAGTCACGTGACCAGTACATGTAGCTACGTGATCATTGCATGATCAGCCACGTGATCAGTGCATGATAGCCACGTGATCAGTGCATGATAGCCACGTGATCAGTGCATGATCAGTCTTGTGATACGTGTGTGATCAGCCACGTGATCAGTGCATGATATCCACGTGATCAGTGCATGACAGCCACGTGATCAGTGCATGAGAGCCACGGGATCAGTGCATGATCAGTCACGTGATACATGTGTGATCAGCCACGTGATCAGTGCATGATGAGCCACGTGATCAGTGCAGGATCAATTACGTGATCAGTGCATGATCAGTCACGTGACCAGTACATGGTTGCTACGTGATCGTTGCATGATCAGCCACGTGAGCAGAGCATGATAGCCACGTGGTCAGTGCATGATCAGTCACGTGATCAGTACATGATCAGTCACGTGAACAGTGCATGATCATTTACGTGATCTTTGCATGATCAGTCACGTTACCAGTATATGGTTGCTACGTGATCATTCCATGACGAGCCACGTGAGCAGTGCATGATAGCCACGTGATGTGTGCATGAGTTACGTGAGCAGAGTATGATCAGCCACGTGATCAGTGCATGAGTGCCACGTGATCAGTGCATGATATGTCACGTGACAGGTGTGTGATCAGCCACGTGAACAGTGCATGTTCAGCCACGTGATCAGTGCATGATAGCCACGTGATCAGTGCATGATCAGTTACGTGAGCAGTGTATGATCAGCCACGTGATCAGTGCATGGTCAGACACGTGAACAGTGTATGATCAGCCACGTGATCAGTGCATGATATCCAAGTGATCAGTGCATGATCATCACGTGATCAGTGTATGATCAGCCACGTGAACAGTGCATGCTCAGTCACGTGATCTGGGCCTGCTGAGCTGCGTGATTACTGTCTGCTCATCTGCTTGACAATTGCCAGCTGAGCTGCACGATTCCTGCCTGCTCAGCTGCTTGATTATTGCCAGCTGAGCAGCATGATTCCTCACACCTGAGTTCCATGATTATTGCCTGCTGACTGTTTGATTCGTGCCTACTCAGCTCTTTGTTTATTGCCTCCAGAGGCACATGATCAGTGTATGATAGCAAACATGATCAGCGCATGATCAGTCACATGATCAGCGCCATTAAGTCACGTGATCACTACATGATAGTCATGTGATCAGTCCATGCTCAGTCACGGTATCAGTGCATGATCAGCCACGTGATCAGTGCATGATCTGTCACAAGATTAGTGTATGATCATCCACGTGATCAGTGCACGGGCAGTCATGTGATCAGTGCATGATATAGACGTGAACAGTGCATGATCAGTCTCGTGATCAGTGCATGATAGCCACGTGATCAGTGCATGATCAGTCACCTGATGGGTGTATGATCATTCACGTGACCTGTACATGGTAGCTACATGATCATTGCATGATCAGCCACGTGAGTAGTTCATGATAGCCACGTGATCACTGCATGATCAGTCACGTGATCAGTGCATGATCAGTCATGTGACCAGTACATGGTAGCTGCGTGATCATGGCATGATCAGCCACGTGAGCAGTGCATGATAGCCACGTGATCAGTGCATGATCAGTCACGTGATCAGTGCATGATCAGTCACGTGATCAGTGCATGATCAGCCACGTGATCAGTGCATGATCAGCCACGTGATCAGTGCATGATCAATTACGTGATCAGTGCATGATCAGTCACGTGACCAGTACATGGTAGCTACGTGATCAGTGCATGATCAGCCACGTGATCAGTGCATGATAGCCACGTGATCAGTGCATGATAGCCACGTGATCAGTGCATGATCAGTCATGTGATACGTGTGTGATCAGCCACGTGATCAGTGCATGATATCCACGTGATCAGTGCATGACAGCCACGTGATCAGTGCATGAGAGCCACGTGATCAGTGCATGATCAGTCACGTGATACATGTGTGATCAGCCACGTGATCAGTGCATGATGAGCCACGTGATCAGTGCAGGATCAATTACGTGATCAGTGCATGATCAGTCACGTGACCAGTACATGGTTGCTACGTGATCGTTGCATGATCAGCCACGTGAGCAGAGCATGATAGCCACGTGATCAGTGCATGATCAGTCACGTGATCAGTACATGATCAGTCACGTGAACAGTGCATGATCATTTACGTGATCTTTGCATGATCAGTCACGTGACCAGTATATGGTTGCTACGTGATCATTCCATGATGAGCCACGTGAGCAGTGCATGATAGCCACGTGATGTGTGCATGAGTTACGTGAGCAGAGTATGATCAGCCACGTGATCAGTGCATGAGTGCCACGTGATCAGTGCATGATATGTCACGTGACAGGTGTGTGATCAGCCACGTGAACAGTGCATGTTCAGCCACGTGATCAGTGCATGATAGCCACGTGATCAGTGCATGATCAGTTACGTGAGCAGTGTATGATCAGCCACGTGATCAGTGCATGGTCAGACACGTGAACAGTGTATGATCAGCCACGTGATCAGTGCATGATATCCAAGTGATCAGTGCATGATCATCACGTGATCAGTGTATGATCAGCCACGTGAACAGTGCATGCTCAGTCACGTGATCTGGGCCTGCTGAGCTGCGTGATTACTGTCTGCTCATCTGCTTGACAATTGCCAGCTGAGCTGCACGATTCCTGCCTGTCATCTGCTTGACAATTGCCAGCTGTGCTGCGTAATTCCTGCCTGCTCAGCTGCTTGATTATTGCCAGCTGAGCAGCATGATTCCTCACACCTGAGTTCCATGATTATTGCCTGCTGACTGTTTGATTCGTGCCTACTCAGCTCTTTGTTTATTGCCTCCAGAGGCACATGATCAGTGTATGATAGCAAACATGATCAGCGCATGATCAGTCACATGATCAGCGCCATTAAGTCACGTGATCACTACATGATAGTCATGTGATCAGTCCATGCTCAGTCACGGTATCAGTGCATGATCAGCCACGTGATCAGTGCATGATCTGTCACAAGATTAGTGTATGATCATCCACGTGATCAGTGCATGGGCAGTCATGTGATCAGTGCATGATATAGACGTGAACAGTGCATGATCAGTCACGTGATCAGTGCATGATAGCCACGTGATCAGTGCATGATCAGTCACGTGAGCAGTGTATGATCAGCCACGTGATCAGTGCATGGTCAGACACGTGATCAGTGCATGATCAGCCACGTGATCAGTGCATGATATCCACGTGATCAGTGCATGATCATCACGTGATCAGTGCATGATCAGCCACGTGAACAGTGCATGCTCAGTCACGTGATCTGGGCCTGCTGAGCTGCGTGATTACTGTCTGCTCATCTGCTTGACAATTGCCAGCTGAGCTGCACGATTCCTGCCTGTCATCTGCTTGACAATTGCCAGCTGTGCTGCGTAATTCCTGCCTGCTCAGCTGCTTGATTATTGCCAGCTGAGCAGCATGATTCCTCACACCTGTGTTCCATGATTATTGCCTGCTGACTGTTTGATTCGTGCCTACTCAGCTCTTTGTTTATTGCCTCCAGAGGCACATGATCAGTGTATGATAGCAAACATGATCAGCGCATGATCAGTCACATGATCAGTGCCATTAAGTCACGTGATCAGTACATGATAGTCATGTGATCAGTCCATGCTCAGTCACGGTATCAGTGCATGATCAGCCACGTGATCAGTGCATGATCTGTCACAAGATCAGTGTATGATCATCCACGTGATCAGTGCATGGGCAGTCATGTGATCAGTGCATGATATAGACGTGATCAGTGCATGATCAGTCACGTGATCAGTGCATGATAGCCACGTGATCAGTGCATGATCAGTCACCTGATGGGTGTATGATCATTCACGTGACCTGTACATGGTAGCTACATGATCATTGCATGATCAGCCACGTGAGTAGTGCATGATAGCCACGTGATCAGTGCATGATCAGTCACGTGATCAGTGCATGATCAGTCATGTGACCAGTACATGGTAGCTGCGTGATCATGGCATGATCAGCCACGTGAGCAGTGCATGATAGCCACGTGATCAGTGCATGATCAGACACGTGATCAGTGCATGATCAGTCACGTGATCAGTGCATGATCAGCCACGTGATCAGTGCATGATCAGGCACGTGATCAGTGTATGTCAGCCAAGTGATCAGTGCATGATAGCCACGTGATCAGTGCATGATCAGTCACGTGATCAGTGCATGATCAGTTATGTGATCAGTGTATGATCAGCCACGTGATCAGTGCATGATCAGCCACGTGATCAGTGCATGATCAATTACGTGATCAGTGCATGATCAGTCACGTGACCAGTACATGGTAGCTACGTGATCATTGCATGATCAGCCACGTGATCAGTGCATGATAGCCACGTGATCAGTGCATGATAGCCACGTGATCAGTGCATGATCAGTCATGTGATCGTGTGTGATCAGCCACGTGATCAGTGCATGATATCCACGTGATCAGTGCATGACAGCCACGTGATCAGTGCATGAGAGCCACGTGATCAGTGCATGATCAGTCACGTGATACAGTGTGATCAGCCACGTGATCAGTGCATGATGAGCCACGTGATCAGTGCATGATCAATTACGTGATCAGTGCATGATCAGTCACGTGACCAGTACATGGTTGCTACGTGATCGTTGCATGATCAGCCACGTGAGCAGTGCATGATAGCCACGTGATCAGTGCATGATCAGTCACGTGATCAGTACATGATCAGTCACGTGAACAGTGCATGATCATTTACGTGATCTTTGCATGATCAGTCACGTGACCAGTATATGGTTGCTACGTGATCATTCCATGACAGCCACGTGAGCAGTGCATGATAGCCACGTGATGTGTGCATGAGTTACGTGAGCAGTATGATCAGCCACGTGATCAGTGCATGAGTCACGTGATCAGTGCATGATATGTCACGTGACAGTGTGTGATCAGCCACGTGATCAGTGCATGATCAGCCACGTGATCAGTGCATGATAGCCACGTGATCAGTGCATGATCAGTCACGTGATCAGTGTATGATCAGCCACGTGATCAGTGCATGATCAGTCACGTGATCAGTGCATGATAGCTGCGTGATCAGTGCATGATCAGTCACGTGATCAGTGCATGATAGCCACGTGATCAGTGCATGATCAGTCACGTGATCAGTGCATGATCAGTCACGTGATCAGTGCATGATCAGCCACGTGATCAGTGCATGATCAGCCACGTGATCAGTGCATGATCAGCCACGTGATCAGTGCATGATCAGTCACGTGATCAGTGCATGATCAGCCACGTGATCAGTGCATGATAGCCACGTGATCAGTGCATGATCAGTCACGTGATCAGTGCATGATCAGTCACGTGATCAGTGCATGATCAGCCACGTGATCAGTGCATGATCAGCCACGTGATCAGTGCATGATCAGTCACGTGATCAGTGCATGATCAGCCACGTGATCAGTGCATGATAGCCACGTGATCAGTGCATGATCAGTCACGTGATCAGTGCATGATCAGTCACGTGATCAGTGCATGATCAGCCACGTGATCAGTGCATGATCAGCCACGTGATCAGTGCATGATCAGCCACGTGATCAGTGCATGATCAGCCACGTGATCAGTGCATGATCAGCCACGTGATCAGTGCATGATCAGTCACGTGACCAGTACATGGTAGCTACGTGATCATTGCATGATCAGCCACGTGATCAGTGCATGATAGCCACGTGATCAGTGCATGATAGCCACGTGATCAGTGCATGATCAGTCATGTGATACGTGTGTGATCAGCCACGTGATCAGTGCATGATATCCACGTGATCAGTGCATGACAGCCACGTGATCAGTGCATGAGAGCCACGGGATCAGTGCATGATCAGTCACGTGATACATGTGTGATCAGCCACGTGATCAGTGCATGATGAGCCACGTGATCAGTGCAGGATCAATTACGTGATCAGTGCATGATCAGTCACGTGACCAGTACATGGTTGCTACGTGATCGTTGCATGATCAGCCACGTGAGCAGAGCATGATAGCCACGTGATCAGTGCATGATCAGTCACGTGATCAGTACATGATCAGTCACGTGAACAGTGCATGATCATTTACGTGATCTTTGCATGATCAGTCACGTGACCAGTATATGGTTGCTACGTGATCATTCCATGACGAGCCACGTGAGCAGTGCATGATAGCCACGTGATGTGTGCATGAGTTACGTGAGCAGAGTATGATCAGCCACGTGATCAGTGCATGAGTGCCACGTGATCAGTGCATGATATGTCACGTGACAGGTGTGTGATCAGCCACGTGAACAGTGCATGTTCAGCCACGTGATCAGTGCATGATAGCCACGTGATCAGTGCATGATCAGTTACGTGAGCAGTGTATGATCAGCCACGTGATCAGTGCATGGTCAGACACGTGAACAGTGTATGATCAGCCACGTGATCAGTGCATGATATCCAAGTGATCAGTGCATGATCATCACGTGATCAGTGTATGATCAGCCACGTGAACAGTGCATGCTCAGTCACGTGATCTGGGCCTGCTGAGCTGCGTGATTACTGTCTGCTCATCTGCTTGACAATTGCCAGCTGAGCTGCACGATTCCTGCCTGTCATCTGCTTGACAATTGCCAGCTGTGCTGCGTAATTCCTGCCTGCTCAGCTGCTTGATTATTGCCAGCTGAGCAGCATGATTCCTCACACCTGAGTTCCATGATTATTGCCTGCTGACTGTTTGATTCGTGCCTACTCAGCTCTTTGTTTATTGCCTCCAGAGGCACATGATCAGTGTATGATAGCAAACATGATCAGCGCATGATCAGTCACATGATCAGCGCCATTAAGTCACGTGATCACTACATGATAGTCATGTGATCAGTCCATGCTCAGTCACGGTATCAGTGCATGATCAGCCACGTGATCAGTGCATGATCTGTCACAAGATTAGTGTATGATCATCCACGTGATCAGTGCATGGGCAGTCATGTGATCAGTGCATGATATAGACGTGATCAGTGCATGATCAGTCTCGTGATCAGTGCATGATAGCCACGTGATCAGTGCATGATCAGTCACCTGATGGGTGTATGATCATTCACGTGACCTGTACATGGTAGCTACATGATCATTGCATGATCAGCCACGTGAGTAGTGCATGATAGCCACGTGATCACTGCATGATCAGTCACGTGATCAGTGCATGATCAGTCATGTGACCAGTACATGGTAGCTGCGTGATCATGGCATGATCAGCCACGTGAGCAGTGCATGATAGCCACGTGATCAGTGCATGATCAGACACGTGATCAGTGCATGATCAGTCACGTGATCAGTGCATGATCAGCCACGTGATCAGTGCATGACCAGGCACGTGATCAGTGTATGTCAGCCACGTGATCAGTGCATGATAGCCACGTGATCAGTGCATGATCAGTCACGTGATCAGTGCATGATCAGTTACGTGATCAGTGTATGATCAGCCACGTGATCAGTGCATGATCAGCCACATGATCAGTGCATGATCAATTACGTGATCAGTGCATGATCAGTCACGTGACCAGTACATGGTAGCTACGTGATCATTGCATGATCAGCCACGTGATCAGTGCATGATAGCCACGTGATCAGTGCATGATAGCCACGTGATCAGTGCATGATCAGTCATGTGATACGTGTGTGATCAGCCACGTGATCAGTGCATGATATCCACGTGATCAGTGCATGACAGCCACGTGATCAGTGCATGAGAGCCACGTGATCAGTGCATGATCAGTCACGTGATACAGTGTGATCAGCCACGTGATCAGTGCATGATGAGCCACGTGATCAGTGCATGATCAATTACGTGATCAGTGCATGATCAGTCACGTGACCAGTACATGGTTGCTACGTGATCGTTGCATGATCAGCCACGTGAGCAGTGCATGATAGCCACGTGATCAGTGCATGATCAGTCACGTGATCAGTGCATGATCAGTCACGTGAACAGTGCATGATCATTTACGTGATCAGTGCATGATCAGTCACGTGACCAGTATATGGTTGCTACGTGATCATTCCATGACAGCCACGTGAGCAGTGCATGATAGCCACGTGATGTGCATGAGTTACGTGATCAGTATGATCAGCCACGTGATCAGTGCATGAGAGCCACGTGATCAGTGCATGATATGTCACGTGACAGTGTGTGATCAGCCACGTGATCAGTGCATGATCAGCCACGTGATCAGTGCATGATCAGTCACGTGATCAGTGCATGATCAGCCACGTGATCAGTGCATGATCAGTCACGTGATCAGTGCATGATGTCACGTGACAGTGCATGATCAGCCACGTGATCAGTGCATGATAGCCACGTGATCAGTGCATGATCAGTCACGTGATCAGTGCATGATCAGCCACGTGATCAGTGCATGATCAGTCACGTGATCAGTGCATGATAGCTGCGTGATCATGCATGATCAGTCACGTGATCAGTGCATGATAGCCACGTGATCAGTGCATGATCAGTCACGTGATCAGTGCATGATCAGTCACGTGATCAGTGCATGATCAGCCACGTGATCAGTGCATGATCAGTCACGTGATCAGTGCATGATCAGCCACGTGATCAGTGCATGATCAGGCACGTGATCAGTGCATGATCAGGCACGTGATCAGTGCATGATAGCCACGTGATCAGTGCATGATCAGTCACGTGATCAGTGCATGATCAGTTATGTGATCAGTGCATGATCAGCCACGTGATCAGTGCATGATCAGCCACGTGATCAGTGCATGATCAATTACGTGATCAGTGCATGATCAGTCACGTGACCAGTACATGGTAGCTACGTGATCATTGCATGATCAGCCACGTGATCAGTGCATGATAGCCACGTGATCAGTGCATGATAGCCACGTGATCAGTGCATGATCAGTCATGTGATACGTGTGTGATCAGCCACGTGATCAGTGCATGATATCCACGTGATCAGTGCATGACAGCCACGTGATCAGTGCATGAGAGCCACGTGATCAGTGCATGATCAGTCACGTGATACATGTGTGATCAGCCACGTGATCAGTGCATGATGAGCCACGTGATCAGTGCAGGATCAATTACGTGATCAGTGCATGATCAGTCACGTGACCAGTACATGGTTGCTACGTGATCGTTGCATGATCAGCCACGTGAGCAGAGCATGATAGCCACGTGATCAGTGCATGATCAGTCACGTGATCAGTACATGATCAGTCACGTGAACAGTGCATGATCATTTACGTGATCTTTGCATGATCAGTCACGTGACCAGTATATGGTTGCCACGTGATCATTCCATGACGAGCCACGTGAGCAGTGCATGATAGCCACGTGATGTGTGCATGAGTTACGTGAGCAGAGTATGATCAGCCACGTGATCAGTGCATGAGTGCCACGTGATCAGTGCATGATATGTCACGTGACAGGTGTGTGATCAGCCACGTGAACAGTGCATGTTCAGCCACGTGATCAGTGCATGATAGCCACGTGATCAGTGCATGATCAGTTACGTGAGCAGTGTATGATCAGCCACGTGATCAGTGCATGGTCAGACACGTGAACAGTGTATGATCAGCCACGTGATCAGTGCATGATATCCAAGTGATCAGTGCATGATCATCACGTGATCAGTGTATGATCAGCCACGTGAACAGTGCATGCTCAGTCACGTGATCTGGGCCTGCTGAGCTGCGTGATTACTGTCTGCTCATCTGCTTGACAATTGCCAGCTGAGCTGCACGATTCCTGCCTGTCATCTGCTTGACAATTGCCAGCTGTGCTGCGTAATTCCTGCCTGCTCAGCTGCTTGATTATTGCCAGCTGAGCAGCATGATTCCTCACACCTGAGTTCCATGATTATTGCCTGCTGACTGTTTGATTCGTGCCTACTCAGCTCTTTGTTTATTGCCTCCAGAGGCACATGATCAGTGTATGATAGCAAACATGATCAGCGCATGATCAGTCACATGATCAGCGCCATTAAGTCACGTGATCACTACATGATAGTCATGTGATCAGTCCATGCTCAGTCACGGTATCAGTGCATGATCAGCCACGTGATCAGTGCATGATCTGTCACAAGATTAGTGTATGATCATCCACGTGATCAGTGCATGGGCAGTCATGTGATCAGTGCATGATATAGACGTGATCAGTGCATGATCAGTCTCGTGATCAGTGCATGATAGCCACGTGATCAGTGCATGATCAGTCACCTGATGGGTGTATGATCATTCACGTGACCTGTACATGGTAGCTACATGATCATTGCATGATCAGCCACGTGAGTAGTTCATGATAGCCACGTGATCACTGCATGATCAGTCACGTGATCAGTGCATGATCAGTCATGTGACCAGTACATGGTAGCTGCGTGATCATGGCATGATCAGCCACGTGAGCAGTGCATGATAGCCACGTGATCAGTGCATGATCAGACACGAGATCAGTGCATGATCAGTCACGTGATCAGTGCATGATCAGCCACGTGATCAGTGCATGACCAGGCACGTGATCAGTGTATGTCCAGCCAAGTGATCAGTGCATGATAGCCACGTGATCAGTGCATGATCAGTCACGTGATCAGTGCATGATCAGTTATGTGATCAGTGTATGATCAGCCACGTGATCAGTGCATGATCAGCCACATGATCAGTGCATGATCAATTACGTGATCAGTGCATGATCAGTCACGTGACCAGTACATGGTAGCTACGTGATCATTGCCTGATCAGCCACGTGATCAGTGCATGATAGCCACGTGATCAGTGCATGATAGCCACGTGATCAGTGCATGATCAGTCATGTGATACGTGTGTGATCAGCCACGTGATCAGTGCATGATATCCACGTGATCAGTGCATGACAGCCACGTGATCAGTGCATGAGAGCCACGTGATCAGTGCATGATCAGTCACGTGATACATGTGTGATCAGCCACGTGATCAGTGCATGATGAGCCACGTGATCAGTGCAGGATCAATTACGTGATCAGTGCATGATCAGTCACGTGACCAGTACATGGTTGCTACGTGATCATTGCATGATCAGCCACGTGAGCAGAGCATGATAGCCACGTGATCAGTGCATGATCAGTCACGTGATCAGTACATGATCAGTCACGTGAACAGTGCATGATCATTTACGTGATCTTTGCATGATCAGTCACGTGACCAGTATATGGTTGCTACGTGATCATTCCATGACGAGCCACGTGAGCAGTGCATGATAGCCACGTGATGTGTGCATGAGTTACGTGAGCAGAGTATGATCAGCCACGTGATCAGTGCATGAGTGCCACGTGATCAGTGCATGATATGTCACGTGACAGGTGTGTGATCAGCCACGTGAACAGTGCATGTTCAGCCACGTGATCAGTGCATGATAGCCACGTGATCAGTGCATGATCAGTTACGTGAGCAGTGTATGATCAGCCACGTGATCAGTGCATGGTCAGACACGTGAACAGTGTATGATCAGCCACGTGATCAGTGCATGATATCCAAGTGATCAGTGCATGATCATCACGTGATCAGTGTATGATCAGCCACGTGAACAGTGCATGCTCAGTCACGTGATCTGGGCCTGCTGAGCTGCGTGATTACTGTCTGCTCATCTGCTTGACAATTGCCAGCTGAGCTGCACGATTCCTGCCTGTCATCTGCTTGACAATTGCCAGCTGTGCTGCGTAATTCCTGCCTGCTCAGCTGCTTGATTATTGCCAGCTGAGCAGCATGATTCCTCACACCTGAGTTCCATGATTATTGCCTGCTGACTGTTTGATTCGTGCCTACTCAGCTCTTTGTTTATTGCCTCCAGAGGCACATGATCAGTGTATGATAGCAAACATGATCAGCGCATGATCAGTCACATGATCAGCGCCATTAAGTCACGTGATCACTACATGATAGTCATGTGATCAGTCCATGCTCAGTCACGGTATCAGTGCATGATCAGCCACGTGATCAGTGCATGATCTGTCACAAGATTAGTGTATGATCATCCACGTGATCAGTGCATGGGCAGTCATGTGATCAGTGCATGATATAGACGTGATCAGTGCATGATCAGTCTCGTGATCAGTGCATGATAGCCACGTGATCAGTGCATGATCAGTCACCTGATGGGTGTATGATCATTCACGTGACCTGTACATGGTAGCTACATGATCATTGCATGATCAGCCACGTGAGTAGTGCATGATAGCCACGTGATCACTGCATGATCAGTCACGTGATCAGTGCATGATCAGTCATGTGACCAGTACATGGTAGCTGCGTGATCATGGCATGATCAGCCACGTGATCAGTGCATGATAGCCACGTGATCAGTGCATGATCAGTCACGTGATCAGTGCATGATCAGTCACGTGATCATGTGTGATCAGCCACGTGATCAGTGCATGATGAGCCACGTGATCAGTGCATGATCAATTACGTGATCAGTGCATGATCAGTCACGTGACCAGTACATGGTTGCTACGTGATCATTGCATGATCAGCCACGTGAGCAGTGCATGATAGCCACGTGATCAGTGCATGATCAGTCACGTGATCAGTACATGATCAGTCACGTGAACAGTGCATGATCATTTACGTGATCAGTGCATGATCAGTCACGTGACCAGTATATGATAGCTACGTGATCATTCCATGACGAGCCACGTGAGCAGTGCATGATAGCCACGTGATGTGTGCATGAGTTACGTGAGCAGAGTATGATCAGCCACGTGATCAGTGCATGAGTGCCACGTGATCAGTGCATGATATGTCACGTGACAGGTGTGTGATCAGCCACGTGAACAGTGCATGTTCAGCCACGTGATCAGTGCATGATAGCCACGTGATCAGTGCATGATCAGTTACGTGAGCAGTGTATGATCAGCCACGTGATCAGTGCATGGTCAGACACGTGAACAGTGTATGATCAGCCACGTGATCAGTGCATGATATCCAAGTGATCAGTGCATGATCATCACGTGATCAGTGTATGATCAGCCACGTGAACAGTGCATGCTCAGTCACGTGATCTGGGCCTGCTGAGCTGCGTGATTACTGTCTGCTCATCTGCTTGACAATTGCCAGCTGAGCTGCACGATTCCTGCCTGCTCAGCTGCTTGATTATTGCCAGCTGAGCAGCATGATTCCTCACACCTGAGTTCCATGATTATTGCCTGCTGACTGTTTGATTCGTGCCTACTCAGCTCTTTGTTTATTGCCTCCAGAGGCACATGATCAGTGTATGATAGCAAACATGATCAGCGCATGATCAGTCACATGATCAGCGCCATTAAGTCACGTGATCACTACATGATAGTCATGTGATCAGTCCATGCTCAGTCACGGTATCAGTGCATGATCAGCCACGTGATCAGTGCATGATCTGTCACAAGATTAGTGTATGATCATCCACGTGATCAGTGCATGGGCAGTCATGTGATCAGTGCATGATATAGACGTGATCAGTGCATGATCAGTCTCGTGATCAGTGCATGATAGCCACGTGATCAGTGCATGATCAGTCACCTGATGGGTGTATGATCATTCACGTGACCTGTACATGGTAGCTACATGATCATTGCATGATCAGCCACGTGAGTAGTGCATGATAGCCACGTGATCACTGCATGATCAGTCACGTGATCAGTGCATGATCAGTCATGTGACCAGTACATGGTAGCTGCGTGATCATGGCATGATCAGCCACGTGAGCAGTGCATGATAGCCACGTGATCAGTGCATGATCAGACACGTGATCAGTGCATGATCAGTCACGTGATCAGTGCATGATCAGCCACGTGATCAGTGCATGATCAGGCACGTGATCAGTGCATGTCAGCCACGTGATCAGTGCATGATAGCCACGTGATCAGTGCATGATCAGTCACGTGATCAGTGCATGATCAGTCACGTGATCAGTGCATGATCAGCCACGTGATCAGTGCATGATCAGCCACATGATCAGTGCATGATCAATTACGTGATCAGTGCATGATCAGTCACGTGACCAGTACATGGTAGCTACGTGATCATTGCATGATCAGCCACGTGATCAGTGCATGATAGCCACGTGATCAGTGCATGATAGCCACGTGATCAGTGCATGATCAGTCATGTGATCGTGTGTGATCAGCCACGTGATCAGTGCATGATATCCACGTGATCAGTGCATGACAGCCACGTGATCAGTGCATGATAGCCACGTGATCAGTGCATGATCAGTCACGTGATCAGTGTGATCAGCCACGTGATCAGTGCATGATGAGCCACGTGATCAGTGCATGATCAATTACGTGATCAGTGCATGATCAGTCACGTGACCAGTACATGGTTGCTACGTGATCGTGCATGATCAGCCACGTGAGCAGTGCATGATAGCCACGTGATCAGTGCATGATCAGTCACGTGATCAGTGCATGATCAGTCACGTGAACAGTGCATGATCATTTACGTGATCAGTGCATGATCAGTCACGTGACCAGTATATGGTTGCTACGTGATCATTCCATGACAGCCACGTGAGCAGTGCATGATAGCCACGTGATGTGTGCATGAGTTACGTGAGCAGTGTATGATCAGCCACGTGATCAGTGCATGATAGTCACGTGATCAGTGCATGATATCACGTGACAGTGTGTGATCAGCCACGTGATCAGTGCATGATCAGCCACGTGATCAGTGCATGATCAGTCACGTGATCAGTGCATGATCAGCCACGTGATCAGTGCATGATCAGCCGTGATCAGTGCATGATGTCACGTGACAGTGCATGATCAGCCACGTGATCAGTGCATGATAGCCACGTGATCAGTGCATGATCAGTCACGTGATCAGTGCATGATCAGCCACGTGATCAGTGCATGATCAGTCACGTGATCAGTGCATGATAGCTGCGTGATCATGCATGATCAGTCACGTGATCAGTGCATGATAGCCACGTGATCAGTGCATGATCAGCCACGTGATCAGTGCATGATCAGTCACGTGATCAGTGCATGATCAGCCACGTGATCAGTGCATGATCAGTCACGTGATCAGTGCATGATCAGCCACGTGATCAGTGCATGATCAGGCACGTGATCAGTGCATGATCAGCCACGTGATCAGTGCATGATAGCCACGTGATCAGTGCATGATCAGTCACGTGATCAGTGCATGATCAGTCACGTGATCAGTGCATGATCAGCCACGTGATCAGTGCATGATCAGCCACGTGATCAGTGCATGATCAATTACGTGATCAGTGCATGATCAGTCACGTGACCAGTACATGGTAGCTACGTGATCATTGCATGATCAGCCACGTGATCAGTGCATGATAGCCACGTGATCAGTGCATGATAGCCACGTGATCAGTGCATGATCAGTCATGTGATACGTGTGTGATCAGCCACGTGATCAGTGCATGATATCCACGTGATCAGTGCATGACAGCCACGTGATCAGTGCATGAGCCACGTGATCAGTGCATGATCAGTCACGTGATACATGTGTGATCAGCCACGTGATCAGTGCATGATGAGCCACGTGATCAGTGCAGGATCAATTACGTGATCAGTGCATGATCAGTCACGTGACCAGTACATGGTTGCTACGTGATCGTTGCATGATCAGCCACGTGAGCAGAGCATGATAGCCACGTGATCAGTGCATGATCAGTCACGTGATCAGTACATGATCAGTCACGTGAACAGTGCATGATCATTTACGTGATCAGTGCATGATCAGTCACGTGACCAGTATATGGTTGCTACGTGATCATTCCATGACGCCCACGTGAGCAGTGCATGATAGCCACGTGATGTGTGCATGAGTTACGTGAGCAGAGTATG
Source organism: Bos javanicus (assembly GCF_032452875.1). Classification (NCBI taxonomy): domain Eukaryota; kingdom Metazoa; phylum Chordata; class Mammalia; order Artiodactyla; family Bovidae; genus Bos; species Bos javanicus. The sequence continues at coordinate 43,495 of NW_026894537.1, forward strand.
ATCAGCCACGTGATCAGTGCATGAGTGCCACGTGATCAGTGCATGATATGTCACGTGACAGGTGTGTGATCAGCCACGTGAACAGTGCATGTTCAGCCACGTGATCAGTGCATGATAGCCACGTGATCAGTGCATGATCAGTTACGTGATCAGTGTATGATCAGCCACGTGATCAGTGCATGATCAGACACGTGATCAGTGTATGATCAGCCACGTGATCAGTGCATGCTCAGTCACGTGATCTGGGCCTGCTGAGCTGCGTGATTACTGTCTGCTCATCTGCTTGACAATTGCCAGCTGTGCTGCACGATTCCTGCCTGCTCAGCTGCTTGATTATTGCCAGCTGAGCAGCATGATTCCTCACACCTGAGTTCCATGATTATTGCCTGCTGACTGTTTGATTCGTGCCTACTCAGCTCTTTGTTTATTGCCTCCAGAGGCACATGATCAGTGTATGATAGCAAACATGATCAGCGCATGATCAGTCACATGATCAGCGCCATTAAGTCACGTGATCACTACATGATAGTCATGTGATCAGTCCATGCTCAGTCACGGTATCAGTGCATGATCAGCCACGTGATCAGTGCATGATCTGTCACAAGATTAGTGTATGATCATCCACGTGATCAGTGCATGGGCAGTCATGTGATCAGTGCATGATATAGACGTGATCAGTGCATGATCAGTCTCGTGATCAGTGCATGATAGCCACGTGATCAGTGCATGATCAGTCACCTGATGGGTGTATGATCATTCACGTGACCTGTACATGGTAGCTACATGATCATTGCATGATCAGCCACGTGAGTAGTGCATGATAGCCACGTGATCAGTGCATGATCAGTCACGTGATCAGTGCATGATCAGTCACGTGACCAGTACATGGTAGCTACGTGATCATTGCATGATCAGCCACGTGAGCAGTGCATGATAGCCACGTGATCAGTGCATGATCAGTCACGTGATCAGTGCATGATCAGTCACGTGATCAGTGCATGATAGCTGCGTGATCAGTGCATGATCAGCCACGTGATCAGTGCATGATAGCCACGTGATCAGTGCATGATCAGTCACGTGATCAGTGCATGATCAGTCACGTGATCAGTGCATGATCAGCCACGTGATCAGTGCATGATCAGTCACGTGATCAGTGCATGATCAGCCACGTGATCAGTGCATGATCAGCCACGTGATCAGTGCATGATCAGCCACGTGATCAGTGCATGATAGCCACGTGATCAGTGCATGATCAGTCACGTGATCAGTGCATGATCAGTCACGTGATCAGTGCATGATCAGCCACGTGATCAGTGCATGATCAGCCACGTGATCAGTGCATGATCAGCCACGTGATCAGTGCATGATCAGTCACGTGATCAGTGCATGATAGCTACGTGATCAGTGCATGATCAGCCACGTGATCAGTGCATGATAGCCACGTGATCAGTGCATGATCAGCCACGTGATCAGTGCATGATAGCCACGTGATCAGTGCATGATCAGTCACGTGATCATGTGTGATCAGCCACGTGATCAGTGCATGATCAGCCACGTGATCAGTGCATGATCAATTACGTGATCAGTGCATGATCAGTCACGTGACCAGTGCATGGTTGCTACGTGATCAGTGCATGATCAGCCACGTGATCAGTGCATGATAGCCACGTGATCAGTGCATGATCAGTCACGTGATCAGTGCATGATCAGTCACGTGATCAGTGCATGATCAGCCACGTGATCAGTGCATGATCAGTCACGTGATCAGTGCATGATAGCCACGTGATCAGTGCATGATCAGTCACGTGATCAGTGCATGATAGCCACGTGATCAGTGCATGAGTCACGTGATCAGTGTATGATCAGCCACGTGATCAGTGCATGATGCCACGTGATCAGTGCATGATCAGTCACGTGATCAGTGTATGATCAGCCACGTGATCAGTGCATGCTCAGTCACGTGATCAGGGCCTGCTGAGCTGCGTGATTACTGTCTGCTCATCTGCTTGACAATTGCCAGCTGAGCTGCACGATTCCTGCCTGCTCAGCTGCTTGATTATTGCCAGCTGAGCAGCATGATTCCTCACACCTGAGTTCCATGATTATTGCCTGCTGACTGTTTGATTCGTGCCTACTCAGCTCTTTGTTTATTGCCTCCAGAGGCACATGATCAGTGTATGATAGCAAACATGATCAGCGCATGATCAGTCACATGATCAGCGCCATTAAGTCACGTGATCACTACATGATAGTCATGTGATCAGTCCATGCTCAGTCACGGTATCAGTGCATGATCAGCCACGTGATCAGTGCATGATCTGTCACATGATCAGTGTATGATCATCCACGTGATCAGTGCATGCAGTCATGTGATCAGTGCATGATATAGACGTGATCAGTGCATGATCAGTCACGTGATCAGTGCATGATAGCCACGTGATCAGTGCATGATCAGCCACGTGATCAGTGCATGATCAGCCACGTGATCAGTGCATGATCAGTCACGTGATCAGTGTGATCAGCCACGTGATCAGTGCATGATCAGCCACGTGATCAGTGCAGGATCATTACGTGATCGTGCATGATCAGCCACGTGAGCAGTGCATGATAGCCACGTGATCAGTGCATGATCAGTCACGTGATCAGTGCATGATCAGTCACGTGAACAGTGCATGATCATTTACGTGATCAGTGCATGATCAGTCACGTGACCAGTATATGATTGCTACGTGATCATTCCATGACGAGCCACGTGAGCAGTGCATGATAGCCACGTGATGTGTGCATGAGTTACGTGAGCAGAGTATGATCAGCCACGTGATCAGTGCATGAGTGCCACGTGATCAGTGCATGATATGTCACGTGACAGGTGTGTGATCAGCCACGTGAACAGTGCATGTTCAGCCACGTGATCAGTGCATGATAGCCACGTGATCAGTGCATGATCAGTTACGTGAGCAGTGTATGATCAGCCACGTGATCAGTGCATGGTCAGACACGTGAACAGTGTATGATCAGCCACGTGATCAGTGCATGATATCCAAGTGATCAGTGCATGATCATCACGTGATCAGTGTATGATCAGCCACGTGAACAGTGCATGCTCAGTCACGTGATCTGGGCCTGCTGAGCTGCGTGATTACTGTCTGCTCATCTGCTTGACAATTGCCAGCTGAGCTGCACGATTCCTGCCTGTCATCTGCTTGACAATTGCCAGCTGTGCTGCGTAATTCCTGCCTGCTCAGCTGCTTGATTATTGCCAGCTGAGCAGCATGATTCCTCACACCTGAGTTCCATGATTATTGCCTGCTGACTGATTCGTGCCTACTCAGCTCTTTGTTTATTGCCTCCAGAGGCACATGATCAGTGTATGATAGCAAACATGATCAGCGCATGATCAGTCACATGATCAGCGCCATTAAGTCACGTGATCACTACATGATAGTCATGTGATCAGTCCATGCTCAGTCACGGTATCAGTGCATGATCAGCCACGTGATCAGTGCATGATCTGTCACAAGATTAGTGTATGATCATCCACGTGATCAGTGCATGGGCAGTCATGTGATCAGTGCATGATATAGACGTGAACAGTGCATGACCAGTCTCGTGATCCGTGCATGATAGCCACGTGATCAGTGCATGATCAGTCACCTGATGGGTGTATGATCATTCACGTGACCTGTACATGGTAGCTACATGATCATTGCATGATCAGCCACGTGAGTAGTTCATGATAGCCACGTGATCACTGCATGATCAGTCACGTGATCAGTGCATGATCAGTCATGTGACCAGTACATGGTAGCTGCGTGATCATGCATGATCAGCCACGTGAGCAGTGCATGATAGCCACGTGATCAGTGCATGATCAGACACGTGATCAGTGCATGATCAGCCACGTGATCAGTGCATGATCAGTCACGTGATCAGTGCATGATCAGCCACGTGATCAGTGCATGATCAGCCACGTGATCAGTGCATGATCAGCCACGTGATCAGTGCATGATCAGTCACGTGATCAGTGCATGGTTGCTACGTGATCAGTGCATGATCAGCCACGTGATCAGTGCATGATAGCCACGTGATCAGTGCATGATCAGTCACGTGATCAGTGCATGATCAGTCACGTGATCAGTGCATGATCAGTTACGTGATCAGTGCATGATCAGTCACGTGACCAGTACATGATAGCTACGTGATCATTGCATGATCAGCCACGTGATCAGTGCATGATCAGCCACGTGATCAGTGCATGATCAGTCACGTGATCAGTGCATGATCAGTCATGTGATCAGTGCATGATAGCCACGTGATCAGTGCATGATCAGCCACGTGATCAGTGCATGATAGCCACGTGATCAGTGCATGATCAGCCACGTGATCAGTGCATGATCAGTCACGTGATACATGTGTGATCAGCCACGTGATCAGTGCATGATGAGCCACGTGATCAGTGCAGGATCAATTACGTGATCAGTGCATGATCAGTCACGTGACCAGTACATGGTTGCTACGTGATCATTGCATGATCAGCCACGTGAGAAGAGCATGATAGCCACGTGATCAGTGCATGATCAGTCACGTGATCAGTACATGATCAGTCACGTGAACAGTGCATGATCATTTACGTGATCTTTGCATGATCAGTCACGTGACCAGTATATGATTGCTACGTGATCATTCCATGACGAGCCACGTGAGCAGTGCATGATAGCCACGTGATGTGTGCATGAGTTACGTGAGCAGAGTATGATCAGCCACGTGATCAGTGCATGAGTGCCACGTGATCAGTGCATGATATGTCACGTGACAGGTGTGTGATCAGCCACGTGAACAGTGCATGTTCAGCCACGTGATCAGTGCATGATAGCCACGTGATCAGTGCATGATCAGTTACGTGAGCAGTGTATGATCAGCCACGTGATCAGTGCATGGTCAGACACGTGAACAGTGTGTGATCAGCCACGTGATCAGTGCATGATATCCAAGTGATCAGTGCATGATCATCACGTGATCAGTGTATGATCAGCCACGTGAACAGTGCATGCTCAGTCACGTGATCTGGGCCTGCTGAGCTGCGTGATTACTGTCTGCTCATCTGCTTGACAATTGCCAGCTGAGCTGCACGATTCCTGCCTGTCATCTGCTTGACAATTGCCAGCTGTGCTGCGTAATTCCTGCCTGCTCAGCTGCTTGATTATTGCCAGCTGAGCAGCATGATTCCTCACACCTGAGTTCCATGATTATTGCCTGCTGACTGTTTGATTCGTGCCTACTCAGCTCTTTGTTTATTGCCTCCAGAGGCACATGATCAGTGTATGATAGCAAACATGATCAGCGCATGATCAGTCACATGATCAGCGCCATTAAGTCACGTGATCACTACATGATAGTCATGTGATCAGTCCATGCTCAGTCACGGTATCAGTGCATGATCAGCCACGTGATCAGTGCATGATCTGTCACAAGATTAGTGTATGATCATCCACGTGATCAGTGCATGGGCAGTCATGTGATCAGTGCATGATATAGACGTGATCAGTGCATGATCAGTCTCGTGATCAGTGCATGATAGCCACGTGATCAGTGCATGATCAGTCACCTGATGGGTGTATGATCATTCACGTGACCTGTACATGGTAGCTACATGATCATTGCATGATCAGCCACGTGAGTAGTTCATGATAGCCACGTGATCACTGCATGATCAGTCACGTGATCAGTGCATGATCAGTCATGTGACCAGTACATGGTAGCTGCGTGATCATGGCATGATCAGCCACGTGAGCAGTGCATGATAGCCACGTGATCAGTGCATGATCAGTCACGTGATCAGTGCATGATCAGTTACGTGATCAGTGCATGATCAGCCACGTGATCAGTGCATGATCAGCCACGTGATCAGTGCATGATCAGTTACGTGATCAGTGCATGATCAGTCACGTGATCAGTGCATGGTAGCTACGTGATCAGTGCATGATCAGCCACGTGATCAGTGCATGATAGCCACGTGATCAGTGCATGATCAGCCACGTGATCAGTGCATGATCAGTCACGTGATACGTGTGTGATCAGCCACGTGATCAGTGCATGATAGCCACGTGATCAGTGCATGATCAGCCACGTGATCAGTGCATGATAGCCACGTGATCAGTGCATGATCAGTCACGTGATCATGTGTGATCAGCCACGTGATCAGTGCATGATCAGTTACGTGATCAGTGCATGATCAGTCACGTGATCAGTGCATGATCAGTCACGTGATCAGTGCATGATCAGCCACGTGATCAGTGCATGATCAGTCACGTGACCAGTGCATGATAGCCACGTGATCATGCATGATCAGCCACGTGATCAGTGCATGATAGCCACGTGATCAGTGCATGAGTCACGTGAGCAGTGTATGATCAGCCACGTGATCAGTGCATGATATCCACGTGATCAGTGCATGACAGCCACGTGATCAGTGCATGAGAGCCACGTGATCAGTGCATGATCAGTCACGTGATACATGTGTGATCAGCCACGTGATCAGTGCATGATGAGCCACGTGATCAGTGCATGATCAATTACGTGATCAGTGCATGATCAGTCACGTGACCAGTACATGGTTGCTACGTGATCGTTGCATGATCAGCCACGTGAGCAGAGCATGATAGCCACGTGATCAGTGCATGATCAGTCACGTGATCAGTACATGATCAGTCACGTGAAGAGTGCATGATCATTTACGTGATCTTTGCATGATCAGTCACGTGACCAGTATATGGTTGCTACGTGATCATTCCATGACGAGCCACGTGAGCAGTGCATGATAGCCACGTGATGTGTGCATGAGTTACGTGAGCAGAGTATGATCAGCCACGTGATCAGTGCATGAGTGCCACGTGATCAGTGCATGATATGTCACGTGACAGGTGTGTGATCAGCCACGTGAACAGTGCATGTTCAGCCACGTGATCAGTGCATGATAGCCACGTGATCAGTGCATGATCAGTTACGTGAGCAGTGTATGATCAGCCACGTGATCAGTGCATGGTCAGACACGTGAACAGTGTATGATCAGCCACGTGATCAGTGCATGATATCCAAGTGATCAGTGCATGATCATCACGTGATCAGTGTATGATCAGCCACGTGAACAGTGCATGCTCAGTCACGTGATCTGGGCCTGCTGAGCTGCGTGATTACTGTCTGCTCATCTGCTTGACAATTGCCAGCTGAGCTGCACGATTCCTGCCTGTCATCTGCTTGACAATTGCCAGCTGTGCTGCGTAATTCCTGCCTGCTCAGCTGCTTGATTATTGCCAGCTGAGCAGCATGATTCCTCACACCTGAGTTCCATGATTATTGCCTGCTGACTGTTTGATTTGTGCCTACTCAGCTCTTTGTTTATTGCCTCCAGAGGCACATGATCAGTGTATGATAGCAAACATGATCAGCGCATGATCAGTCACATGATCAGCGCCATTAAGTCACGTGATCACTACATGATAGTCATGTGATCAGTCCATGCTCAGTCACGGTATCAGTGCATGATCAGCCACGTGATCAGTGCATGATCTGTCACAAGATTAGTGTATGATCATCCACGTGATCAGTGCATGGGCAGTCATGTGATCAGTGCATGATATAGACGTGAACAGTGCATGATCAGTCTCGTGATCAGTGCATGATAGCCACGTGATCAGTGCATGATCAGTCACCTGATGGGTGTATGATCATTCACGTGACCTGTACATGGTAGCTACATGATCATTGCATGATCAGCCACGTGAGTAGTGCATGATAGCCACGTGATCACTGCATGATCAGTCACGTGATCAGTGCATGATCAGTCATGTGACCAGTACATGGTAGCTGCGTGATCATGGCATGATCAGCCACGAGAGCAGTGCATGATAGCCACGTGATCAGTGCATGATCAGACACGTGATCAGAGCATGATCAGTCACGTGATCAGTGCATGATCAGCCACGTGATCAGTGCATGACCAGGCACGTGATCAGTGTATGTCAGCCAAGTGATCAGTGCATGATAGCCACGTGATCAGTGCATGATCAGCCACGTGATCAGTGCATGATCAGTTATGTGATCAGTGTATGATCAGCCACGTGATCAGTGCATGATCAGCCACATGATCAGTGCATGATCAATTACGTGATCAGTGCATGATCAGTCACGTGACCAGTACATGGTAGCTACGTGATCATTGCATGATCAGCCACGTGATCAGTGCATGATAGCCACGTGATCAGTGCATGATAGCCACGTGATCAGTGCATGATCAGTCATGTGATACGTGTGTGATCAGCCACGTGATCAGTGCATGATATCCACGTGATCAGTGCATGATCAGCCACGTGATCAGTGCATGATAGCCACGTGATCAGTGCATGATCAGTCACGTGATCAGTGCATGATCAGTTACGTGATCAGTGCATGATCAGCCACGTGATCAGTGCATGATCAGCCACGTGATCAGTGCATGATCAATTACGTGATCAGTGCATGATCAGTCACGTGACCAGTACATGGTAGCTACGTGATCAGTGCATGATCAGCCACGTGATCAGTGCATGATAGCCACGTGATCAGTGCATGATCAGTCATGTGATACGTGTGTGATCAGCCACGTGATCAGTGCATGATATCCACGTGATCAGTGCATGACAGCCACGTGATCAGTGCATGATAGCCACGTGATCAGTGCATGATCAGTCACGTGATCATGTGTGATCAGCCACGTGATCAGTGCATGATGAGCCACGTGATCAGTGCATGATCAATTACGTGATCAGTGCATGATCAGTCACGTGACCAGTACATGGTTGCTACGTGATCAGTGCATGATCAGTCACGTGATCAGTGCATGATCAGTCACGTGAACAGTGCATGATCATTTACGTGATCAGTGCATGATCAGTCACGTGACCAGTATATGGTTGCCACGTGATCATTCCATGACGAGCCACGTGAGCAGTGCATGATAGCCACGTGATGTGTGCATGAGTTACGTGAGCAGAGTATGATCAGCCACGTGATCAGTGCATGAGTGCCACGTGATCAGTGCATGATATGTCACTTGACAGGTGTGTGATCAGCCACGTGAACAGTGCATGTTCAGCCACGTGATCAGTGCATGATAGCCACGTGATCAGTGCATGATCAGTTACGTGAGCAGTGTATGATCAGCCACGTGATCAGTGCATGGTCAGACACGTGAACAGTGTATGATCAGCCACGTGATCAGTGCATGATATCCAAGTGATCAGTGCATGATCATCACGTGATCAGTGTATGATCAGCCACGTGAACAGTGCATGCTCAGTCACGTGATCTGGGCCTGCTGAGCTGCGTGATTACTGTCTGCTCATCTGCTTGACAATTGCCAGCTGAGCTGCACGATTCCTGCCTGTCATCTGCTTGACAATTGCCAGCTGTGCTGCGTAATTCCTGCCTGCTCAGCTGCTTGATTATTGCCAGCTGAGCAGCATGATTCCTCACACCTGAGTTCCATGATTATTGCCTGCTGACTGTTTGATTCGTGCCTACTCACCTCTTTGTTTATTGCCTCCAGAGGCACATGATCAGTGTATGATAGCAAACATGATCAGCGCATGATCAGTCACATGATCAGCGCCATTAAGTCACGTGATCACTACATGATAGTCATGTGATCAGTCCATGCTCAGTCACGGTATCAGTGCATGATCAGCCACGTGATCAGTGCATGATCTGTCACATGATTAGTGTATGATCATCCACGTGATCAGTGCATGGGCAGTCATGTGATCAGTGCATGATATAGACGTGATCAGTGCATGATCAGTCTCGTGATCAGTGCATGATAGCCACGTGATCAGTGCATGATCAGTCACCTGATGGGTGTATGATCATTCACGTGACCTGTACATGGTAGCTACATGATCATTGCATGATCAGCCACGTGAGTAGTGCATGATAGCCACGTGATCACTGCATGATCAGTCACGTGATCAGTGCATGATCAGTCATGTGACCAGTACATGGTAGCTGCGTGATCATGGCATGATCAGCCACGTGAGCAGTGCATGATAGCCACGTGATCAGTGCATGATCAGACACGTGATCAGTGCATGATCAGCCACGTGATCAGTGCATGATCAGCCACGTGATCAGTGCATGATCAGGCACGTGATCAGTGCATGTCCAGCCACGTGATCAGTGCATGATAGCCACGTGATCAGTGCATGATCAGCCACGTGATCAGTGCATGATCAGTTACGTGATCAGTGCATGATCAGTCACGTGATCAGTACATGGTAGCCACGTGATCAGTGCATGATCAGCCACGTGATCAGTGCATGATAGCCACGTGATCAGTGCATGATAGCCACGTGATCAGTGCATGATCAGTCACGTGATCAGTGTGTGATCAGCCACGTGATCAGTGCATGATAGCCACGTGATCAGTGCATGATCAGTCACGTGATCAGTACATGATAGCTACGTGATCATGCATGATCAGCCACGTGATCAGTGCATGATAGCCACGTGATCAGTGCATGATCAGTCACGTGATCAGTGCATGATCAGTTACGTGATCAGTGCATGATCAGCCACGTGATCAGTGCATGATCAGCCACGTGATCAGTGCATGATCAGTTACGTGATCAGTGCATGATCAGTCACGTGATCAGTGCATGGTAGCTACGTGATCAGTGCATGATCAGCCACGTGATCAGTGCATGATAGCCACGTGATCAGTGCATGATCAGCCACGTGATCAGTGCATGATCAGCCACGTGATCAGTGCATGATCAGTCACGTGATCAGTGCATGATCAGCCACGTGATCAGTGCATGATAGCCACGTGATCAGTGCATGATCAGCCACGTGATCAGTGCATGATAGCCACGTGATCAGTGCATGATCAGTCACGTGATCAGTGTGATCAGCCACGTGATCAGTGCATGATCAGCCACGTGATCAGTGCATGATCAATTACGTGATCAGTGCATGATCAGTCACGTGATCAGTGCATGGTTGCTACGTGATCAGTGCATGATCAGCCACGTGATCAGTGCATGATAGCCACGTGATCAGTGCATGATCAGTCACGTGATCAGTGCATGATCAGTCACGTGATCAGTGCATGATCAGTCACGTGATCAGTGCATGATCAGTCACGTGACCAGTATATGGTAGCTACGTGATCAGTGCATGATCAGCCACGTGATCAGTGCATGATAGCCACGTGATCAGTGCATGAGTCACGTGATCAGTCATGATCAGCCACGTGATCAGTGCATGATCAGTCACGTGATCAGTGCATGATAGTCACGTGATCAGTGCATGATCAGCCACGTGATCAGTGCATGATCAGCCACGTGATCAGTGCATGATAGCCACGTGATCAGTGCATGATCAGTTACGTGATCAGTGCATGATCAGCCACGTGATCAGTGCATGATCAGTCACGTGATCAGTGCATGATAGCCACGTGATCAGTGCATGATCAGTCACGTGATCAGTGCATGATAGCCACGTGATCAGTGCATGATCAGTCACGTGATCAGTGCATGATCAGTCACGTGATCAGTGCATGATCAGCCACGTGATCAGTGCATGATCAGCCACGTGATCAGTGCATGATCAGTCATGTGATACGTGTGTGATCAGCCACGTGATCAGTGCATGATATCCACGTGATCAGTGCATGACAGCCACGTGATCAGTGCATGATAGCCACGTGATCAGTGCATGATCAGTCACGTGATACATGTGTGATCAGCCACGTGATCAGTGCATGATGAGCCACGTGATCAGTGCAGGATCAATTACGTGATCAGTGCATGATCAGTCACGTGACCAGTACATGGTTGCTACGTGATCGTTGCATGATCAGCCACGTGAGCAGAGCATGATAGCCACGTGATCAGTGCATGATCAGTCACGTGATCAGTACATGATCAGTCACGTGAACAGTGCATGATCATTTACGTGATCTTTGCATGATCAGTCACGTGACCAGTATATGGTTGCTACGTGATCATTCCATGACGACCCACGTGAGCAGTGCATGATAGCCACGTGATGTGTGCATGAGTTATGTGAGCAGAGTATGATCAGCCACGTGATCAGTGCATGAGTGCCACGTGATCAGTGCATGATATGTCACGTGACAGGTGTGTGATCAGCCACGTGAACAGTGCATGTTCAGCCACGTGATCAGTGCATGATAGCCACGTGATCAGTGCATGATCAGTTACGTGATCAGTGTATGATCAGCCACGTGATCAGTGCATGATCAGACACGTGATCAGTGTATGATCAGCCACGTGATCAGTGCATGCTCAGTCACGTGATCTGGGCCTGCTGAGCTGCGTGATTACTGTCTGCTCATCTGCTTGACAATTGCCAGCTGTGCTGCACGATTCCTGCCTGCTCAGCTGCTTGATTATTGCCAGCTGAGCAGCATGATTCCTCACACCTGAGTTCCATGATTATTGCCTGCTGACTGTTTGATTCGTGCCTACTCAGCTCTTTGTTTATTGCCTCCAGAGGCACATGATCAGTGTATGATAGCAAACATGATCAGCGCATGATCAGTCACATGATCAGCGCCATTAAGTCACGTGATCACTACATGATAGTCATGTGATCAGTCCATGCTCAGTCACGGTATCAGTGCATGATCAGCCACGTGATCAGTGCATGATCTGTCACAAGATTAGTGTATGATCATCCACGTGATCAGTGCATGGGCAGTCATGTGATCAGTGCTTGATATAGACGTGATCAGTGCATGATCAGTCTCGTGATCAGTGCATGATAGCCACGTGATCAGTGCATGATCAGTCACCTGATGGGTGTATGATCATTCACGTGACCTGTACATGGTAGCTACATGATCATTGCATGATCAGCCACGTGAGTAGTGCATGATAGCCACGTGATCACTGCATGATCAGTCACGTGATGGGTGCATGATCATTCACGTGACCAGTACATGGTAGCTGCGTGATCATTGCATGATCAGCCACGTGAGCAGTGCATGATAGCCACGTGATCAGTGCATGATCAGTCACGTGATCAGTGCATGATCAGTCACGTGATCAGTGCATGGTAGCCGCGTGATCAGTGCATGATCAGCCACGTGATCAGTGCATGATAGCCACGTGATCAGTGCATGATCAGTCACGTGATCAGTGCATGATCAGTCACGTGATCAGTGCATGATCAGCCACGTGATCAGTGCATGATCAGTCACGTGATCAGTGCATGATCAGCCACGTGATCAGTGCATGATCAGTCACGTGATCAGTGCATGATCAGCCACGTGATCAGTGCATGATAGCCACGTGATCAGTGCATGATCAGTCACGTGATCAGTGCATGATCAGTTACGTGATCAGTGCATGATCAGCCACGTGATCAGTGCATGATCAGCCACGTGATCAGTGCATGATCAGCCACGTGATCAGTGCATGATCAGTCACGTGATCAGTGCATGATAGCGTGATCAGTGCATGATCAGCCACGTGATCAGTGCATGATAGCCACGTGATCAGTGCATGATCAGCCACGTGATCAGTGCATGATAGCCACGTGATCAGTGCATGATCAGTCACGTGATACAGTGTGATCAGCCACGTGATCAGTGCATGATCAGCCACGTGATCAGTGCATGATCAATTACGTGATCAGTGCATGATCAGTCACGTGACCAGTGCATGGTTGCTACGTGATCAGTGCATGATCAGCCACGTGATCAGTGCATGATAGCCACGTGATCAGTGCATGATCAGTCACGTGATCAGTGCATGATCAGTCACGTGATCAGTGCATGATCAGTCACGTGATCAGTGCATGATCAGTCACGTGATCAGTGCATGATTGCCACGTGATCAGTGCATGATCAGTCACGTGATCAGTGCATGATAGCCACGTGATCAGTGCATGAGTCACGTGATCAGTGTATGATCAGCCACGTGATCAGTGCATGATGCCACGTGATCAGTGCATGATCAGTCACGTGATCAGTGTGTGATCAGCCACGTGATCAGTGCATGCTCAGTCACGTGATCAGTGCCTGCTGAGCTGCGTGATTACTGTCTGCTCATCTGCTTGACAATTGCCAGCTGAGCTGCACGATTCCTGCCTGATCAGCTGCTTGATTATTGCCAGCTGAGCAGCATGATTCCTCACACCTGAGTTCCATGATTATTGCCTGCTGACTGTTTGATTCGTGCCTACTCAGATCTTTGTTTATTGCCTCCAGAGGCACATGATCAGTGTATGATAGCAAACATGATCAGCGCATGATCAGTCACATGATCAGCGCATTAAGTCACGTGATCACTGCATGATAGTCATGTGATCAGTCCATGCTCAGTCACGTGATCAGTGCATGATCAGCCACGTGATCAGTGCATGATCTGTCACGTGATTAGTGCATGATCATCCACGTGATCAGTGCATGCAGTCATGTGATCAGTGCATGATATAGACGTGATCAGTGCATGATCAGTCACGTGATCAGTGCATGATAGCCACGTGATCAGTGCATGATCAGCCACGTGATCAGTGCATGATCAGCCACGTGATCAGTGCATGATCAGTCACGTGATCAGTGTGATCAGCCACGTGATCAGTGCATGATCAGCCACGTGATCAGTGCATGATCAGTCACGTGATCGTTGCATGATCAGCCACGTGAGCAGTGCATGATAGCCACGTGATCAGTGCATGATCAGTCACGTGATCAGTACATGATCAGTCACGTGAACAGTGCATGATCATTTACGTGATCAGTGCATGATCAGTCACGTGACCAGTATATGATTGCTACGTGATCATTCCATGACGAGCCACGTGAGCAGTGCATGATAGCCACGTGATGTGTGCATGAGTTACGTGAGCAGAGTATGATCAGCCACGTGATCAGTGCATGAGTGCCACGTGATCAGTGCATGATATGTCACGTGACAGGTGTGTGATCAGCCACGTGAACAGTGCATGTTCAGCCACGTGATCAGTGCATGATAGCCACGTGATCAGTGCATGATCAGTTACGTGAGCAGTGTATGATCAGCCACGTGATCAGTGCATGGTCAGACACGTGAACAGTGTATGATCAGCCACGTGATCAGTGCATGATATCCAAGTGATCAGTGCATGATCATCACGTGATCAGTGTATGATCAGCCACGTGAACAGTGCATGCTCAGTCACGTGATCTGGGCCTGCTGAGCTGCGTGATTACTGTCTGCTCATCTGCTTGACAATTGCCAGCTGAGCTGCACGATTCCTGCCTGTCATCTGCTTGACAATTGCCAGCTGTGCTGCGTAATTCCTGCCTGCTCAGCTGCTTGATTATTGCCAGCTGAGCAGCATGATTCCTCACACCTGAGTTCCATGATTATTGCCTGCTGACTGATTCGTGCCTACTCAGCTCTTTGTTTATTGCCTCCAGAGGCACATGATCAGTGTATGATAGCAAACATGATCAGCGCATGATCAGTCACATGATCAGCGCCATTAAGTCACGTGATCACTACATGATAGTCATGTGATCAGTCCATGCTCAGTCACGGTATCAGTGCATGATCAGCCACGTGATCAGTGCATGATCTGTCACAAGATTAGTGTATGATCATCCACGTGATCAGTGCATGGGCAGTCATGTGATCAGTGCATGATATAGACGTGATCAGTGCATGATCAGTCTCGTGATCAGTGCATGATAGCCACGTGATCAGTGCATGATCAGTCACCTGATGGGTGTATGATCATTCACGTGACCTGTACATGGTAGCTACATGATCATTGCATGATCAGCCACGTGAGTAGTGCATGATAGCCACGTGATCACTGCATGATCAGTCACGTGATCAGTGCATGATCAGTTATGTGACCAGTACATGGTAGCTGCGTGATCAGTGCATGATCAGCCACGTGAGCAGTGCATGATAGCCACGTGATCAGTGCATGATCAGACACGTGATCAGTGCATGAGCCACGTGATCAGTGCATGATCAGTCACGTGATACAGTGTGATCAGCCACGTGATCAGTGCATGATCAGCCACGTGATCAGTGCATGATCAATTACGTGATCAGTGCATGATCAGTCACGTGATCAGTACATGATTGCTACGTGATCAGTGCATGATCAGCCACGTGATCAGTGCATGATAGCCACGTGATCAGTGCATGATCAGTCACGTGATCAGTGCATGATCAGTCACGTGATCAGTGCATGATCAGTTACGTGATCAGTGCATGATCAGTCACGTGACCAGTACATGATAGCTACGTGATCATTGCATGACAGCCACGTGATCAGTGCATGATCAGCCACGTGATCAGTGCATGATCAGCCACGTGATCAGTGCATGATCAGTCATGTGATCAGTGCATGATAGCCACGTGATCAGTGCATGATCAGCCACGTGATCAGTGCATGATAGCCACGTGATCAGTGCATGATCAGCCACGTGATCAGTGCATGATCAGTCACGTGATACATGTGTGATCAGCCACGTGATCAGTGCATGATGAGCCACGTGATCAGTGCAGGATCAATTACGTGATCAGTGCATGATCAGTCACGTGACCAGTACATGGTTGCTACGTGATCGTTGCATGATCAGCCACGTGAGCAGAGCATGATAGCCACGTGATCAGTGCATGATCAGTCACGTGATCAGTACATGATCAGTCACGTGAAGAGTGCATGATCATTTACGTGATCTTTGCATGATCAGTCACGTGACCAGTATATGGTTGCTACGTGATCATTCCATGACGAGCCACGTGAGCAGTGCATGATAGCCACGTGATGTGTGCATGAGTTACGTGAGCAGAGTATGATCAGCCACGTGATCAGTGCATGAGTGCCACGTGATCAGTGCATGATATGTCACGTGACAGGTGTGTGATCAGCCACGTGAACAGTGCATGTTCAGCCACGTGATCAGTGCATGATAGCCACGTGATCAGTGCATGATCAGTTACGTGAGCAGTGTATGATCAGCCACGTGATCAGTGCATGGTCAGACACGTGAACAGTGTATGATCAGCCACGTGATCAGTGCATGATATCCAAGTGATCAGTGCATGATCATCACGTGATCAGTGTATGATCAGCCACGTGAACAGTGCATGCTCAGTCACGTGATCTGGGCCTGCTGAGCTGCGTGATTACTGTCTGCTCATCTGCTTGACAATTGCCAGCTGAGCTGCACGATTCCTGCCTGTCATCTGCTTGACAATTGCCAGCTGTGCTGCGTAATTCCTGCCTGCTCAGCTGCTTGATTATTGCCAGCTGAGCAGCATGATTCCTCACACCTGAGTTCCATGATTATTGCCTGCTGACTGTTTGATTTGTGCCTACTCAGCTCTTTGTTTATTGCCTCCAGAGGCACATGATCAGTGTATGATAGCAAACATGATCAGCGCATGATCAGTCACATGATCAGCGCCATTAAGTCACGTGATCACTACATGATAGTCATGTGATCAGTCCATGCTCAGTCACGGTATCAGTGCATGATCAGCCACGTGATCAGTGCATGATCTGTCACAAGATTAGTGTATGATCATCCACGTGATCAGTGCACGGGCAGTCATGTGATCAGTGCATGATATAGACGTGAACAGTGCATGATCAGTCTCGTGATCAGTGCATGATAGCCACGTGATCAGTGCATGATCAGTCACCTGATGGGTGTATGATCATTCACGTGACCTGTACATGGTAGCTACATGATCATTGCATGATCAGCCACGTGAGTAGTTCATGATAGCCACGTGATCACTGCATGATCAGTCACGTGATCAGTGCATGATCAGTCATGTGACCAGTACATGGTAGCTGCGTGATCATGGCATGATCAGCCACGAGAGCAGTGCATGATAGCCACGTGACCAGTGCATGATCAGACACGAGATCAGAGCATGATCAGTCACGTCATCAGTGCATGATCAGCCACGTGATCAGTGCATGACCAGGCACGTGATCAGTGTATGTCCAGCCAAGTGATCAGTGCATGATAGCCACGTGATCAGTGCATGATGAGCCACGTAATCAGTGCAGGATCAGTTATGTGATCAGTGTATGATCAGCCACGTGATCAGTGCATGATCAGCCACATGATCAGTGCATGATCAATTACGTGATCAGTGCATGATCAGTCACGTGACCAGTACATGGTAGCTACGTGATCATTGCCTGATCAGCCACATGATCAGTGCATGATAGCCACGTGATCAGTGCATGATAGCCACGTGATCAGTGCATGATCAGTCATGTGATACGTGTGTGATCAGCCACGATATCAGTGCATGATATCCACGTGATCAGTGCATGACAGCCACGTGAACAGTGCATGAGAGCCACGGGATCAGTGCATGATAAGTCACGTGATCAGTGCATGATCAGTTATGTGATCAGTGTATGATCAGCCACGTGATCAGTGCATGTTCAGACACATGATCAGTGCATGATCAATTACGTGCTCAGTGCATGATCAGTCACCTGACCAGTACATGGTAGCTACGTGATCATTGCCTGATCAGCCACGTGATCAGTGCATGATAGCCACGGGATCAGTGCATGATCAGTCATGTGATACGTGTGTGATCAGCCACATGATCAGTGCCTGATATCCATGTGATCAGTGCATGACAGCCACGTGATCAGTGCATGAGAGCCACGGGATCAGTGCATGATCAGTCACGTGATACATGTGTGATCAGCCACATGATCAGTGCATGATGAGACACGTGATCAGTGCAGGATCAATTACGTGATCAGTGCATGATCAGTCACGTGACCAGTACATGGTTGCTACGTGATCGTTGCATGATCAGTCACGTGATCAGTACATGATCAGTCACGTGAACAGTGCATGATCATTTACGTGATCTTTGCATGATCAGTCACGTTACCAGTATATGGTTGCCACGTGATCATTCCATGACGAGCCACGTGAGCAGTGCATGATAGCCACGTGATGTGTGCATGAGTTACGTGAGCAGAGTATGATCAGCCACGTGATCAGTGCATGAGTGCCACGTGATCAGTGCAGGATATGTCACTTGACAGGTGTGTGATCAGCCACGTGAACAGTGCATGTTCAGCCACGTGATCAGTGCATGATAGCCACGTGATCAGTGCATGATCAGTTACGTGAGCAGTGTATGATCAGCCACGTGATCAGTGCATGGTCAGACACGTGAACAGTGTATGATCAGCCACGTGATCAGTGCATGATATCCAAGTGATCAGTACATGATCATCACGTGATCAGTGTATGATCAGCCACGTGAACAGTGCATGCTCAGTCACGTGATCTGGGCCTGCTGAGCTGCGTGATTCCTGTCTGCTCATCTGCTTGACAATTGCCAGCTGAGCTGCACGATTCCTGCCTGTCATCTGCTTGACAATTGCCAGCTGTGCTGCGTAATTCCTGCCTGCTCAGCTGCTTGATTATTGCCAGCTGAGCAGCATGATTCCTCACACCTGTGTTCCATGATTATTGCCTGCTGACTGTTTGATTTGTGCCTACTCACCTCTTTGTTTATTGCCTCCAGAGGCACATGATCAGTGTATGATAGCAAACATGATCAGCGCATGATCAGTCACATGATCAGCGCCATTAAGTCACGTGATCACTACATGATAGTCATGTGATCAGTCCATGCTCAGTCACGGTATCAGTGCATGATCAGCCACGTGATCAGTGCATGATCTGTCACAAGATTAGTGTATGATCATCCACGTGATCAGTGCACGGGCAGTCATGTGATCAGTGCATGATATAGACGTGAACAGTGCATGATCAGTCTCGTGATCAGTGCATGATAGCCACGTGATCAGTGCATGATCAGTCACCTGATGGGTGTATGATCATTCACGTGACCTGTACATGGTAGCTACATGATCATTGCATGATCAGCCACGTGAGTAGTTCATGATAGCCACGTGATCACTGCATGATCAGTCACGTGATCAGTGCATGATCAGTCATGTGACCAGTACATGGTAGCTGCGTGATCATGGCATGATCAGCCACGTGAGCAGTGCATGATAGCCACGTGACCAGTGCATGATCAGACACGAGATCAGTGCATGATCAGGCACGTGATCAGTGCATGATCAGCCACGTGATCAGTGCATGACCAGGCACGTGATCAGTGTATGTCCAGCCAAGTGATCAGTGCATGATAGCCACGTGATCAGTGCATGATCAGCCACGTGATCAGTGCATGATCAATTACGTGATCAGTGCATGATCAGTCACGTGACCAGTACATGGTAGCTACGTGATCATTGCCTGATCAGCCACATGATCAGTGCATGATAGCCACGTGATCAGTGCATGATAGCCACGTGATCAGTGCATGATCAGTCATGGGATACGTGTGTGATCAGCCACGTGATCAGTGCATGATATCCACGTGATCAGTGCATGATCAGTCATGTGACCAGTACATGGTAGCTGCGTGATCATGGCATGATCAGCCACGTGAGCAGTGCATGATAGCCACGTGATCAGTGCATGATCAGTCACGTGATCAGTGCATGATCAGTTATGTGATCAGTGTATGATCAGCCACGTGATCAGTGCATGATCAGCCACATGATCAGTGCATGATCAATTACGTGCTCAGTGCATGATCAGTCACGTGACCAGTACATGGTAGCTACGTGATCATTGCCTGATCAGCCACGTGATCAGTGCATGATAGCCACGTGATCAGTGCATGATAGCCACGTGATCAGTGCATGATAGCCACGTGATCAGTGCATGATCAGTCATGTGATACGTGTGTGATCAGCCACATGATCAGTGCATGATATCCACGTGATCAGTGCATGACAGCCACGTGATCAGTGCATGAGAGCCACGGAATCAGTGCATGATCAGTCACGTGATACAGGTGTGATCAGCCACGTGATCAGTGCATGATGAGCCACGTGATCAGTGCAGGATCAATTACGTGATCAGTGCATGATCAGTCACGTGACCAGTACATGGTTGCTACGTGATCGTTGCATGATCAGCCACGTGAGCAGAGCATGATAGCCACGTGGTCAGTGCATGATCAGTCACGATATCAGTACATGATCAGTCACGTGAACAGTGCATTATCATTTACGTGATCTTTGCATGATCAGTCACGTTACCAGTATATGGTTGCTACGTGATCATTCCATGACGAGCCACGTGAGCAGTGCATGATAGCCACGTGATGTGTGCATGAGTTACGTGAGCAGACTATGATCAGCCACGTGATCAGTGCATGAGAGTCACGTGATCAGTGCATGATATGTCACGTGACAGGTGTGTGATCAGCCACGTGAACAGTGCATGTTCAGCCACGTGATCAGTGCATGATAGCCACGTGATCAGTGCATGATCACTTACGTGAGCAGTGTATGATCAGCCACGTGATCAGTGCATGATCAGTCATGTGACCAGTACATGGTAGCTGCGTGATCATGGCATGATCAGTCACGTGAGCAGTGCATGATAGCCAGGTGATCAGTGCATGATCAGACACGAGATGAGTGCATGATCAGTCACGTGATCAGTGCATGATCAGACACGAGATCAGTGCATGATCAGTCACGTGATCAGTGCATGATCAGTCATGTGATACGTGTGTGATCAGCCACATGATCAGTGCATGATATCCACGTGATCAGTGCATGACAGCCACGTGATCAGTGCATGAGAGCCACGGGATCAGTGCATGATCAGTCACGTGATACATGTGTGATCAGCCACGTAATCAGTGCATGATGAGCCACGTGATCAGTGCAGGATCAATTACGTGATCAGTGCATGATCAGTCACGTGACCAGTACATGGTTGCTACGTGATCGTTGCATGATCAGCCACGTGAGCAGAGCATGATAGCCACGTGGTCAGTGCATGATCAGTCACGTGATCAGTACATGATCAGTCACGTGAACAGTGCATGATCATTTACGTGATCTTTGCATGATCAGTCACGTTACCAGTATATGGTTGCTACGTGATCATTCCATGACGACCCACGTGAGCAGTGCATGATAGCCACGTGATGTGTGCATGAGTTATGTGAGCAGAGTATGATCAGCCACGTGATCAGTGCATGAGTGCCACGTGATCAGTGCATGATATGTCACGTGACAGGTGTGTGATCAGCCACGTGAACAGTGCATGTTCAGCCACGTGATCAGTGCATGATAGCCACGTGATCAGTGCATGATCAGTTACGTGAGCAGTGTATGATCAGCCACGTGATAAGTGCATGGTCAGACACGTGAACAGTGTATGATCAGGCACGTGATCAGTGCATGCTCAGTCACGTGATCTGGGCCTGCTGAGCTGCGTGATTACTGTCTGCTCATCTGCTTGACAATTGCCAGCTGTGCTGCACGATTCCTGCCTGCTCAGCTGCTTGATTATTGCCAGCTGAGCAGCATGATTCCTCACACCTGAGTTCCATGATTATTGCCTGCTGACTGTTTGATTCGTGCCTACTCAGCTCTTTGTTTATTGCCTCCAGAGGCACATGATCAGTGTATGATAGCAAACATGATCAGCGCATGATCAGTCACATGATCAGCGCCATTAAGTCACGTGATCACTACATGATAGTCATGTGATCAGTCCATGCTCAGTCACGGTATCAGTGCATGATCAGCCACGTGATCAGTGCATGATCTGTCACAAGATTAGTGTATGATCATCCACGTGATCAGTGCACGGGCAGTCATGTGATCAGTGCTTGATATAGACGTGAACAGTGCATGATCAGTCTCGTGATCAGTGCATGATAGCCACGTGATCAGTGCATGATCAGTCACCTGATGGGTGTATGATCATTCACGTGACCTGTACATGGTAGCTACATGATCATTGCATGATCAGCCACGTGAGTAGTGCATGATAGCCACGTGATCACTGCATGATCAGTCACCTGATGGGTGTATGATCATTCACGTGACCTGTACATGGTAGCTACATGATCATTGCCTGATCAGCCACGTGAGTAGTTCATGATAGCCACGTGATCACTGCATGATCAGTCACGTGATCAGTGCATGATCAGTCATGTGACCAGTACATGGTAGCTGCGTGATCATGGCATGATCAGCCACGTGAGCAGTGCATGATAGCCACGTGATCAGTGCATGATCAGACACGAGATCAGTGCATGATCAGTCACGTGATCAGTGCATGATCAGACACGAGATCAGTGCATGATCAGTCACGTGATCAGTGCATGATCAGCCACGTGATCAGTGCATGACCAGGCACGTGATCAGTGTATGTCCAGCCAAGTGATCAGTGCATGATAGCCACGTGATCAGTGCATGATCAGTCACGTGATCAGTGCATGATCAGTTATGTGATCAGTGTATGATCAGCCACGTGATCAGTGCATGATCAGCCACATGATCAGTGAATGATCAATTACGTGCTCAGTGCATGATCAGTTACATGACCAGTACATGGTAGCTACGTGATCATTGCCTGATAAGCCACGTGATCAGTGCATGATATCCACGTGATCAGTGCATGACAGCCACGTGATCAGTGCATGAGAGCCACGGGATCAGTGCATGATCAGTCACGTGATACATGTGTGATCAGCCACGTGATCAGTGCATGATGAGCCACGTGATCAGTGCAGGATCAATTACGTGATCAGTGCATGATCAGTCACGTGACCAGTACATGGTTGCTACGTGATCGTTGCATGATCAGCCACGTGAGCAGAGCATGATAGCCACGTGGTCAGTGCATGATCAGTCACGTGATCAGTACATGATCAGACACGTGAACAGTGCATGATCATTTACGTGATCTTTGCATGATCAGTCACGTTAACAGTATATGGTTGCTACGTGATCATTCCATGACGAGTCACGTGAGCAGTGCATGATAGCCACGTGATGTGTGCATGAGTTACGTGAGCAGAGTATGATCAGCCACGTGATCAGTGCATGAGTGCCACGTGATCAGTGCATGATATGTCACGTGACAGGTGTGTGATCAGCCACGTGAACAGTGCATGCTCAGTCACGTGATCTGGGCCTGCTGAGCTGCGTGATTACTGTCTGCTCATCTGCTTGACAATTGCCAGCTGAGCTGCACGATTCCTGCCTGCTCAGCTGCTTGATTATTGCCAGCTGAGCAGCATGATTCCTCACACCTGAGTTCCATGATTATTGCCTGCTGACTGTTTGATTCGTGCCTACTAAGATCTTTGTTTATTGCCTCCAGAGGCACATGATCAGTGTATGATAGCAAACATGATCAGCGCATGATCAGTCACATGATCAGCGCCATTAAGTCACGTGATCACTACATGATAGTCATGTGATCAGTCCATGCTCAGTCACGGTATCAGTGCAGGATCAGCCACGTGATCAGTGCATGATCTGTCACAAGATTAGTGTATGATCATCCACGTGATCAGTGCACGGGCAGTCATGTGATCAGTGCATGATATAGACCTGAACAGTGCATGACCAGTCTCGTGATCCGTGCATGATAACCACGTGATCAGTGCATGACTGCCACGTGATCAGTGCATGAGAGCCACGGGATCAGTGCATGATCAGTCACGTGATACAGGTGTGATCAGCCACGTGATCAGTGCATGATGAGCCACGTGATCAGTGCAGGATCAATTACGTGATCGTTGCATGATCAGCCACGTGAGCAGAGCATGATAGCCACGTGATCAGTGCATGATCAGTCACGTGATCAGTACATGATCAGTCATGTGAACAGTGCATGATCATTTACGTGATCTTTGCATGATCAGTCACGTTACCAGTATATGATTGCTACGTGATCATTCCATGACGAGCCACGTGAGCAGTGCATGATAGCCACGTGATGTGTGCATGAGTTACGTGAGCAGAGTATGATCAGCCACGTGATCAGTGCATGAATGCCACGTGATCAGTGCATGATATGTCACGTGACAGGTGTGTGATCAGCCACGTGAACAGTGCATGTTCAGCCACGTGATCAGTGCATGATAGCCACGTGATCAGTGCATGATCAGTTACGTGAGCAGTGTATGATCAGCCACGTGATCAGTGCATGGTCAGACACGTGAACAGTGTATGATCAGCCACGTGATCAGTGCATGATATCCAAGTGATCAGTGCATGATCATCACGTGAACAGTTTATGATCAGCCATGTGAACAGTGCATGCTCAGTCACGTGATCTGGGCCTGCTGAGCTGCGTGATTACTGTCTGCTCATCTGCTTGAAAATTGCCAGCTGAGCTGCACAATTCCTGCCTGTCATCTGCTTGACAATTGCCAGCTGTGCTGCGTAATTCCTGCCTGCTCAGCTGCTTGATTATTGCCAGCTGAGCAGCATGATTCCTCACACCTGAGTTCCATGATTATTGCCTGCTGACTGATTCGTGCCTACTCAGCTCTTTGTTTATTGCCTCCAGAGGCACATGATCAGTGTATGATAGCAAACATGATCAGCGCATGATCAGTCACATGATCAGCGCCATTAAGTCACGTGATCACTACATGATAGTCATGTGATCAGTCCATGCTCAGTCACGGTATCAGTGCATGATCAGCCACGTGATCAGTGCATGATCTGTCACAAGATTAGTGTATGATCATCCACGTGATCAGTGCACGGGCAGTCATGTGATCAGTGCATGATATAGACGTGAACAGTGCATGACCAGTCTCGTGATCCGTGCATGATAGCCACGTGATCAGTGCATGATCAGTCACCTGATGGGTGTATGATCATTCACGTGACCTGTACATGGTAGCTACATGATCATTGCATGATCAGCCACGTGAGTAGTTCATGATAGCCACGTGATCACTGCATGATCAGTCACGTGATCAGTGCATGATCAGTTATGTGACAAGTACATGGTAGCTGCGTGATCAGGGCATGATCAGCCACGTGAGCAGTGCATGATATCCACGTGATCAGTGCATGATCAGACACGAGATCAGTGCATGAGAGCCACGGGATCAGTGCATGATCAGTCACGTGATACATGTGTGATCAGCCACGTGATCAGTGCATGATGAGCCACGTGATCAGTGCAGGATCAATTACGTGATCAGTGCATGATCAGTCACGTGACCAGTACATGGTTGCTACGTGATCATTGCATGATCAGCCACGTGAGAAGAGCATGATAGCCACCTGGTCAGTGCATGATCAGTCATGTGATCAGTACATGATCAGTCACGTGAACAGTGCATGATCATTTACGTGATCTTTGCATGATCAGTCACGTTACCAGTATATGATTGCTACGTGATCATTCCATGACGAGCCACGTGAGCAGTGCAGGATCAATTACGTGATCACTGCATGATCAGTC
Organism: Bos javanicus; assembly: GCF_032452875.1. Lineage (NCBI taxonomy): Eukaryota > Metazoa > Chordata > Mammalia > Artiodactyla > Bovidae > Bos > Bos javanicus. The sequence continues at coordinate 69,881 of NW_026894537.1, forward strand.
ACATGATCAGTGCATGATCAGTCATGTGACCAGTACATGGTAGCTGCGTGATCATGGCATGATCAGCCACGTGAGTAGTTCATGATAGCCACGTGATCAGTGCATGATCAGTCACGTGATCAGTGCATGATCAGTCACGTGATACATGTGTGATCAGCCACGTGATCAGTGCATGATGAGCCACGTGATCAGTGCAGGATCAATTACGTGATCAGTGCATGATCAGTCACGTGACCAGTACATGGTTGCTACGTGATCATTGCATGATCAGCCACGTGAGAAGAGCATGATAGCCACCTGGTCAGTGCATGATTAGTCATGTGATCAGTACATGATCAGTCACGTGAACAGTGCATGATCATTTACGTGATCTTTGCATGATCAGTCACGTTACCAGTATATGATTGCTACGTGATCATTCCATGACGAGCCACGTGAGCAGTGCATGATAGCCACGTGATGTGTGCATGAGTTACGTGAGCAGAGTATGATCAGCCACGTGATCAGTGCATGAGTGCCACGTGATCAGTGCATGATATGTCACGTGACAGGTGTGTGATCAGCCACGTGAACAGTGCATGTTCAGCCACGTGATCAGTGCATGATAGCCACGTGATCAGTGCATGATCAGTTACGTGAGCAGTGTATGATCAGCCACGTGATCAGTGCATGGTCAGCCACGTGAACAGTGTGTGATCAGCCACGTGATCAGTGCATGATATCCAAGTGATCAGTACATGATCATCACGTGATCAGTGTATGATGAGCCACGTGAACAGTGCATGCTCAGTCACGTGATCTGGGCCTGCTGAGCTGTGTGATTACTGTCTGCTCATCTGCTTGACAATTGCCAGCTGAGCTGCACGATTCCTGAATGCTCAGCTGCTTGATTATTGCCAGCTGAGCAGCATGATTCCTCACACCTGTGTTCCATGATTATTGCCTGCTGACTGTTTGATTCGTGCCTACTCAGCTCTTTGTTTATTGCCTCCAGAGGCACATGATCAGTGTATGATAGCAAACATGATCAGCGCATGATCAGTCACATGATCAGCGCCATTAAGTCACGTGATCACTACATGATAGTCATGTGATCAGTCCATGCTCAGTCACGGTATCAGTGCATGATCAGCCACGTGATCAGTGCATGATCTGTCACAAGATTAGTGTATGATCATCCACGTGATCAGTGCACGGGCAGTCATGTGATCAGTGCATGATATAGACGTGAACAGTGCTTGATCAGTCTCGTGATCAGTGCATGATAGCCACGTGATCAGTGCATGATCAGTCACCTGATGGGTGTATGATCATTCACGTGACCTGTACATGGTAGCTACATGATCATTGCATGATCAGCCACGTGAGTAGTTCATGATAGCCACGTGATCACTGCATGATCAGTCACGTGATCAGTGCATGCTCAGTCATGTGACCAGTACATGGTAGCTGCGTGATCGTGGCATGATCAGCCACGTGAGTAGTTCATGATAGCAACGTGATCACTGCATGATCAGTCACGTGATCAGTGCATGATCAGTTATGTGATCAGTGTATGATCAGCCACGTGATCAGTGCATGATCAGCCACATGATCAGTGCATGATCAATTACGTGCTCAGTGCATGATCAGTCACGTGACCAGAACATGGTAGCTACGTGATCATTGCCTGATCAGCCACGTGATCAGTGCATGATAGCCACGTGATCAGTGCATGAGAGCCACGTGATCAGTGCATGATCAGTCATGTGATACGTGTGTGATCAGCCACATGATCAGTGCATGATATCCACGTGATCAGTGCATGACAGCCACGTGATCAGTGCATGAGAGCCACGGGATCAGTGCATGATCAGTCACGTGATACATGTGTGATCAGCCACGTGATCAGTGCAGGATCAATTACGTGGTCAGTGCATGATCAGTCACGTGATCAGTACATGATCAGTCACGTGAACAGTGCATGATCATTTACGTGATCTTTGCATGATCAGTCACGTTACCAGTATATGGTTGCTACGTGATCTATCCATGACGAGCCACGTGAGCAGTGCATGATAGCCACGTGATGTGTGCATGAGTTACGTGAGCAGAGTATGATCAGCCACGTGATCAGTGCATGATATCCACGTGATCAGTGCATGACAGCCACGTGATCAGTGCATGAGAGCCACGGGATCAGTGCATGATCAGTCACGTGATACATGTGTGATCAGCCACGTGATCAGTGCATGATGAGCCACGTGATCAGTGCAGGATCAATTACGTGATCAGTGCATGATCAGTCACGTGACCAGTACATGGTTGCTACGTGATCGTTGCATGATCAGCCACGTGAGCAGAGCATGATAGCCACGTGGTCAGTGCATGATCAGTCACGTGATCAGTACATGATCAGTCACGTGAAGAGTGCATGATCATTTACGTGATCTTTGCATGATCAGTCACGTTAGCAGTATATGGTTGCTACGTGATCATTCCATGACGAGCCACGTGAGCAGTGCATGATAGCCACGTGATGTGTGCATGAGTTACGTGAGCAGAGTATGATCAGCCACGTGATCAGTGCATGAGTGCCACGTGATCAGTGCATGATATGTCACGTGACAGGTGTGTGATCAGCCACGTGAACAGTGCATGTTCAGCCACGTGATCAGTGCATGATAGCCACGTGATCAGTGCATGATCAGTTACGTGAGCAGTGTATGATCAGCCACGTGATCAGTGCATGGTCAGACACGTGAACAGTGTATGATCAGCCACGTGATCAGTGCATGATATCCAAGTGATCAGTACATGATCATCACGTGATCAGTGTATGATCAGCCACGTGAACAGTGCATGCTCAGTCACGTGATCTGGGCCTGCTGAGCTGCGTGATTCCTGTCTGCTCATCTGCTTGACAATTGCCAGCTGAGCTGCACGATTCCTGCCTGTCATCTGCTTGACAATTGCCAGCTGTGCTGCGTAATTCCTGCCTGCTCAGCTGCTTGATTATTGCCAGCTGAGCAGCATGATTCCTCACACCTGAGTTCCATGATTATTGCCTGCTGACTGTTTGATTTGTGCCTACTCAGCTCTTTGTTTGCCTCCAGAGGCACATGATCAGTGTATGATAGCAAACATGATCAGCGCATGATCAGTCACATGATCAGCGCCATTAAGTCACGTGATCACTACATGATAGTCATGTGATCAGTCCATGCTCAGTCACGGTATCAGTGCATGATCAGCCACGTGATCAGTGCATGATCTGTCACAAGATTAGTGTATGATCATCCACGTGATCAGTGCACGGGCAGTCATGTGATCAGTGCATGATATAGACGTGAACAGTGCATGATCAGTCTCGTGATCAGTGCATGATAGCCACGTGATCAGTGCATGATCAGTCACCTGATGGGTGTATGATCATTCACGTGACCTGTACATGGTAGCTACATGATCATTGCATGATCAGCCACGTGAGTAGTTCATGATAGCCACGTGATCACTGCATGATCAGTCACGTGATCAGTGCATGATCAGTCATGTGACCAGTACATGGTAGCTGCGTGATCATGGCATGATCAGCCACGAGAGCAGTGCATGATAGCCACGTGACCAGTGCATGATCAGACACGAGATCAGAGCATGATCAGTCACGTCATCAGTGCATGATCAGCCACGTGATCAGTGCATGACCAGGCACGTGATCAGTGTATGTCCAGCCAAGTGATCAGTGCATGATAGCCACGTGATCAGTGCATGATGAGCCACGTAATCAGTGCAGGATCAGTTATGTGATCAGTGTATGATCAGCCACGTGATCAGTGCATGATCAGCCACATGATCAGTGCATGATCAATTACGTGATCAGTGCATGATCAGTCACGTGACCAGTACATGGTAGCTACGTGATCATTGCCTGATCAGCCACATGATCAGTGCATGATAGCCACGTGATCAGTGCATGATAGCCACGTGATCAGTGCATGATCAGTCATGTGATACGTGTGTGATCAGCCACGATATCAGTGCATGATATCCACGTGATCAGTGCATGACAGCCACGTGAACAGTGCATGAGAGCCACGGGATCAGTGCATGATAAGTCACGTGATCAGTGCATGATCAGTTATGTGATCAGTGTATGATCAGCCACGTGATCAGTGCATGTTCAGACACATGATCAGTGCATGATCAATTACGTGCTCAGTGCATGATCAGTCACCTGACCAGTACATGGTAGCTACGTGATCATTGCCTGATCAGCCACGTGATCAGTGCATGATAGCCACGGGATCAGTGCATGATCAGTCATGTGATACGTGTGTGATCAGCCACATGATCAGTGCCTGATATCCATGTGATCAGTGCATGACAGCCACGTGATCAGTGCATGAGAGCCACGGGATCAGTGCATGATCAGTCACGTGATACATGTGTGATCAGCCACATGATCAGTGCATGATGAGACACGTGATCAGTGCAGGATCAATTACGTGATCAGTGCATGATCAGTCACGTGACCAGTACATGGTTGCTACGTGATCGTTGCATGATCAGTCACGTGATCAGTACATGATCAGTCACGTGAACAGTGCATGATCATTTACGTGATCTTTGCATGATCAGTCACGTTACCAGTATATGGTTGCCACGTGATCATTCCATGACGAGCCACGTGAGCAGTGCATGATAGCCACGTGATGTGTGCATGAGTTACGTGAGCAGAGTATGATCAGCCACGTGATCAGTGCATGAGTGCCACGTGATCAGTGCAGGATATGTCACTTGACAGGTGTGTGATCAGCCACGTGAACAGTGCATGTTCAGCCACGTGATCAGTGCATGATAGCCACGTGATCAGTGCATGATCAGTTACGTGAGCAGTGTATGATCAGCCACGTGATCAGTGCATGGTCAGACACGTGAACAGTGTATGATCAGCCACGTGATCAGTGCATGATATCCAAGTGATCAGTACATGATCATCACGTGATCAGTGTATGATCAGCCACGTGAACAGTGCATGCTCAGTCACGTGATCTGGGCCTGCTGAGCTGCGTGATTCCTGTCTGCTCATCTGCTTGACAATTGCCAGCTGAGCTGCACGATTCCTGCCTGTCATCTGCTTGACAATTGCCAGCTGTGCTGCGTAATTCCTGCCTGCTCAGCTGCTTGATTATTGCCAGCTGAGCAGCATGATTCCTCACACCTGAGTTCCATGGTTATTGCCTGCTGACTGTTTGATTCGTGCCTACTCAGCTCTTTGTTTATTGCCTCCAGAGGCACATGATCAGTGTATGATAGCAAACATGATCAGCGCATGATCAGTCACATGATCAGCGCCATTAAGTCACGTGATCACTACATGATAGTCATGTGATCAGTCCATGCTCAGTCACGGTATCAGTGCATGATCAGCCACGTGATCAGTGCATGATCTGTCACAAGATTAGTGTATGATCATCCACGTGATCAGTGCACGGGCAGTCATGTGATCAGTGCATGATATAGACGTGAACAGTGCATGATCAGTCTCGTGATCAGTGCATGATAGCCACGTGATCAGTGCATGATCAGTCACCTGATGGGTGTATGATCATTCACGTGACCTGTACATGGTAGCTACATGATCATTGCATGATCAGCCACGTGATCAGTGCATGATCAGCCACGTGATCAGTGCATGACCAGGCACGTGATCAGTGTATGTCCAGCCAAGTGATCAGTGCATGATAGCCACGTGATCAGTGCATGATCAGCCACATGATCAGTGCATGATCAATTACGTGATCAGTGCATGATCAGTCACGTGACCAGTACATGGTAGCTACGTGATCATTGCCTGATCAGCCACATGATCAGTGCATGATAGCCACGTGATCAGTGCATGATAGCCACGTGATCAGTGCATGATCAGTCATGTGATACGTGTGTGATCAGCCACGTGATCAGTGCATGATATCCACGTGATCAGTGCATGATCAGTCATGTGACCAGTACATGGTAGCTGCGTGATCATGGCATGATCAGCCACGTGAGCAGTGCATGATAGCCACGTGATCAGTGCATGATCAGTCACGTGATCAGTGCATGATCAGTTATGTGATCAGTGTATGATCAGCCACGTGATCAGTGCATGATCAGCCACATGATCAGTGCATGATCAATTACGTGCTCAGTGCATGATCAGTCACGTGACCAGTACATGGTAGCTACGTGATCATTGCCTGATCAGCCACGTGATCAGTGCATGATAGCCACGTGATCAGTGCATGATAGCCACGTGATCAGTGCATGATAGCCACGTGATCAGTGCATGATCAGTCATGTGATACGTGTGTGATCAGCCACATGATCAGTGCATGATATCCACGTGATCAGTGCATGACAGCCACGTGATCAGTGCATGAGAGCCACGGAATCAGTGCATGATCAGTCACGTGATACAGGTGTGATCAGCCACGTGATCAGTGCATGATGAGCCACGTGATCAGTGCAGGATCAATTACGTGATCAGTGCATGATCAGTCACGTGACCAGTACATGGTTGCTACGTGATCGTTGCATGATCAGCCACGTGAGCAGAGCATGATAGCCACGTGGTCAGTGCATGATCAGTCACGATATCAGTACATGATCAGTCACGTGAACAGTGCATTATCATTTACGTGATCTTTGCATGATCAGTCACGTTACCAGTATATGGTTGCTACGTGATCATTCCATGACGAGCCACGTGAGCAGTGCATGATAGCCACGTGATGTGTGCATGAGTTACGTGAGCAGACTATGATCAGCCACGTGATCAGTGCATGAGAGTCACGTGATCAGTGCATGATATGTCACGTGACAGGTGTGTGATCAACCACGTGAACAGTGCATGTTCAGCCACGTGATCAGTGCATGATAGCCACGTGATCAGTGCATGATCACTTACGTGAGCAGTGTATGATCAGCCACGTGATCAGTGCATGATCAGTCATGTGACCAGTACATGGTAGCTGCGTGATCATGGCATGATCAGTCACGTGAGCAGTGCATGATAGCCACGTGATCAGTGCATGATCAGACACGAGATGAGTGCATGATCAGTCACGTGATCAGTGCATGATCAGACACGAGATCAGTGCATGATCAGTCACGTGATCAGTGCATGATCAGCCACGTGGTCAGTGCATGACCAGGCACGTGATCAGTGTATGTCCAGCCAAGTGATCAGTGCATGATAGCCACGTGATCAGTGCATGATCAGTCACGTGATCAGTGCATGATCAATTATGTGATAAGTGTATGATCAGCCACGTGATCAGTGCATGATCAGCCACATGATCAGTGCATGATCAATTACGTGATCAGTGCATGATCAGTCACGTGATCAGTGCATGATCAATTATGTGATAAGTGTATGATCAGCCACGTGAGCAGTGTATGATCAGCCACGTGATCAGTGCATGGTCAGACACGTGAACAGTGTATGATCAGCCACGTGATCAGTGCATGATATCCAAGTGATCAGTACATGATCATCACGTGATCAGTGTATGATCAGCCACGTGAACAGTGCATGCTCAGTCACGTGATCTGGGCCTGCTGAGCTGCGTGATTACTGTCTGCTCATCTGCTTGACAATTGCCAGCTGAGCTGCACGATTCCTGCCTGCTCAGCTGCTTGATTATTGCCAGCTGAGCAGCATGATTCCTCACACCTGAGTTCCATGATTATTGCCTGCTGACTGTTTGATTCGTGCCTACTCAGCTCTTTGTTTATTGCCTCCAGAGGCACATGATCAGTGTATGATAGCAAACATGATCAGCGCATGATCAGTCACATGATCAGCGCCATTAAGTCACGTGATCACTACATGATAGTCATGTGATCAGTCCATGCTCAGTCACGGTATCAGTGCATGATCAGCCACGTGATCAGTGCATGATCTGTCACAAGATTAGTGTATGATCATCCACGTGATCAGTGCACGGGCAGTCATGTGATCAGTGCATGATATAGACGTGAACAGTGCATGATCAGTCTCGTGATCAGTGCATGATAGCCACGTGATCAGTGCATGATCAGTCACCTGATGGGTGTATGATCATTCACGTGACCTGTACATGGTAGCTACATGATCATTGCATGATCAGCCACGTGAGTAGTTCATGATAGCCACGTGATCACTGCATGATCAGTCACGTGATCAGTGCATGATCAGTCATGTGACCAGTACATGGTAGCTGCGTGATCATGGCATGATCAGCCACGTGAGCAGTGCATGATAGCCACGTGACCAGTGCATGATCAGACACGAGATCAGAGCATGATCAGTCACGTCATCAGTGCATGATCAGCCACGTGATCAGTGCATGACCAGGCACGTGATCAGTGTATGTCCAGCCAAGTGATCAGTGCATGATAGCCACGTGATCAGTACATGATGAGCCACGTGATCAGTGCAGGATCAGTTATGTGATCAGTGTATGATCAGCCACGTGATCAGTGCATGATCAGCCACATGATCAGTGCATGATCAATTACGTGATCAGTGCATGATCAGTCACGTGACCAGTACATGGTAGCTACGTGATCATTGCCTGATCAGCCACATGATCAGTGCATGATAGCCACGTGATCAGTGCATGACAGCCACGTGATCAGTGCATGAGAGCCACGGGATCAGTGCATGATCAGTCACGTGATACATGTGTGATCAGCCACGTGATCAGTGCATGATGAGCCACGTGATCAGTGCAGGATCAATTCGTGATCAGTGCATGATCAGTCACGTGACCAGTACATGGTTGCTACGTGATCGTTGCATGATCAGCCACGTGAGCAGAGCATGATAGCCACGTGGTCAGTGCATGATCAGTCACGTGATCAGTACATGATCAGTCACGTGAACAGTGCATGATCATTTACGTGATCTTTGCATGATCAGTCACGTTACCAGTATATGGTTGCTACGTAATCATTCCATGACGAGCCACGTGAGCAGTGCATGATAGCCACGTGATGTGTGCATGAGTTATGTGAGCAGAGTATGATCAGCCACGTGATCAGTGCATGAGTGCCACGTGATCAGTGCATGATATGTCACGTGACAGGTGTGTGATCAGCCACGTGAACAGTGCATGTTCAGCCACGTGATCAGTGCATGATAGCCACGTGATCAGTGCATGATCAGTTACGTGAGCAGTGTATGATCAGCCACGTGATCAGTGCATGGTCAGACACGTGAACAGTGTATGATCAGCCACGTGATCAGTGCATGATATCCAAGTGATCAGTACATGATCATCACGTGATCAGTGTATGATTAGCCACGTGAACAGTGCATGCTCAGTCACGTGATCTGGGCCTGCTGAGCTGCGTGATTACTGTCTGCTCATCTGCTTGACAATTGCCAGCTGAGCTGCACGATTCCTGCCTGCTCAGCTGCTTGATTATTGCCAGCTGAGCAGCATGATTCCTCACACCTGAGTTCCATGATTATTGCCTGCTGACTGTTTGATTCGTGCCTACTCAGCTCTTTGTTTATTGCCTCCAGAGGCACATGATCAGTGTATGATAGCAAACATGATCAGCGCATGATCAGTCACATGATCAGCGCCATTAAGTCACGTGATCACTACATGATAGTCATGTGATCAGTCCATGCTCAGTCACGGTATCAGTGCATGATCAGCCACGTGATCAGTGCATGATCTGTCACAAGATTAGTGTATGATCATCCACGTGATCAGTGCATGGGCAGTCATGTGATCAGTGCATGATATAGACGTGATCAGTGCATGATCAGTCTCGTGATCAGTGCATGATAGCCACGTGATCAGTGCATGATCAGTCACCTGATGGGTGTATGATCATTCACGTGACCTGTACATGGTAGCTACATGATCATTGCATGATCAGCCACGTGAGTAGTGCATGATAGCCACGTGATCACTGCATGATCAGTCACGTGATCAGTGCATGATCAGTCATGTGACCAGTACATGGTAGCTGCGTGATCATGGCATGATCAGCCACGTGAGCAGTGCATGATAGCCACGTGATCAGTGCATGATCAGACACGTGATCAGTGCATGATCAGTCACGTGATCAGTGCATGATCAGCCACGTGATCAGTGCATGATCAGGCACGTGATCAGTGTATGTCAGCCAAGTGATCAGTGCATGATAGCCACGTGATCAGTGCATGATCAGTCACGTGATCAGTGCATGATCAGTTATGTGATCAGTGTATGATCAGCCACGTGATCAGTGCATGATCAGCCACATGATCAGTGCATGATCAATTACGTGATCAGTGCATGATCAGTCACGTGACCAGTACATGGTAGCTACGTGATCATTGCCTGATCAGCCACGTGATCAGTGCATGATAGCCACGTGATCAGTGCATGATAGCCACGTGATCAGTGCATGATCAGTCATGTGATACGTGTGTGATCAGCCACGTGATCAGTGCATGATATCCACGTGATCAGTGCATGACAGCCACGTGATCAGTGCATGAGAGCCACGTGATCAGTGCATGATCAGTCACGTGATACATGTGTGATCAGCCACGTGATCAGTGCATGATGAGCCACGTGATCAGTGCAGGATCAATTACGTGATCAGTGCATGATCAGTCACGTGACCAGTACATGGTTGCTACGTGATCGTTGCATGATCAGCCACGTGAGCAGAGCATGATAGCCACGTGATCAGTGCATGATCAGTCACGTGATCAGTACATGATCAGTCACGTGAACAGTGCATGATCATTTACGTGATCTTTGCATGATCAGTCACGTGACCAGTATATGGTTGCTACGTGATCTATCCATGACGAGCCACGTGAGCAGTGCATGATAGCCACGTGATGTGTGCATGAGTTACGTGAGCAGAGTATGATCAGCCACGTGATCAGTGCATGAGTGCCACGTGATCAGTGCATGATAGCCACGTGATCAGTGCATGATCAGTTACGTGAGCAGTGTATGATCAGCCACGTGATCAGTGCATGGTCAGACACGTGAACAGTGTATGATCAGCCACGTGATCAGTGCATGATATCCAAGTGATCAGTACATGATCATCACGTGATCAGTGTATGATCAGCCACGTGAACAGTGCATGCTCAGTCACGTGATCTGGGCCTGCTGAGCTGCGTGATTACTGTCTGCTCATCTGCTTGACAATTGCCAGCTGAGCTGCACGATTCCTGCCTGTCATCTGCTTGACAATTGCCAGCTGTGCTGCGTAATTCCTGCCTGCTCAGCTGCTTGATTATTGCCAGCTGAGCAGCATGATTCCTCACACCTGAGTTCCATGATTATTGCCTGCTGACTGTTTGATTTGTGCCTACTCAGCTCTTTGTTTATTGCCTCCAGAGGCACATGATCAGTGTATGATAGCAAACATGATCAGCGCATGATCAGTCACATGATCAGCGCCATTAAGTCACGTGATCACTACATGATAGTCATGTGATCAGTCCATGCTCAGTCACGGTATCAGTGCATGATCAGCCACGTGATCAGTGCATGATCTGTCACAAGATTAGTGTATGATCATCCACGTGATCAGTGCATGGGCAGTCATGTGATCAGTGCATGATATAGACGTGAACAGTGCATGATCAGTCTCGTGATCAGTGCATGATAGCCACGTGATCAGTGCATGATCAGTCACCTGATGGGTGTATGATCATTCATGTGACCTGTACATGGTAGCTACATGATCATTGCATGATCAGCCACGTGAGTAGTTCATGATAGCCACGTGATCACTGCATGATCAGTCACGTGATCAGTGCATGATCAGTCATGTGACCAGTACATGGTAGCTGCGTGATCATGGCATGATCAGCCACGTGAGCAGTGCATGATAGCCACGTGATCAGTGCATGATCAGACACGTGATCAGTGCATGATCAGTCACGTGATCAGTGCATGATCAGCCACGTGATCAGTGCATGACCAGGCACGTGATCAGTGTATGTCAGCCAAGTGATCAGTGCATGATAGCCACGTGATCAGTGCATGATCAGTCACGTGATCAGTGCATGATCAGTTATGTGATCAGTGTATGATCAGCCACGTGATCAGTGCATGATCAGCCACATGATCAGTGCATGATCAATTACGTGATCAGTGCATGATCAGTCACGTGACCAGTACATGGTAGCTACGTGATCATTGCCTGATCAGCCACGTGATCAGTGCATGATAGCCACGTGATCAGTGCATGATAGCCACGTGATCAGTGCATGATCAGTCATGTGATACGTGTGTGATCAGCCACGTGATCAGTGCATGATATCCACGTGATCAGTGCATGACAGCCACGTGATCAGTGCATGAGAGCCACGTGATCAGTGCATGATCAGTCACGTGATACATGTGTGATCAGCCACGTGATCAGTGCATGATGAGCCACGTGATCAGTGCAGGATCAATTACGTGATCAGTGCATGATCAGTCACGTGACCAGTACATGGTTGCTACGTGATCGTTGCATGATCAGCCACGTGAGCAGAGCATGATAGCCACGTGATCAGTGCATGATCAGTCACGTGATCAGTACATGATCAGTCACGTGAAGAGTGCATGATCATTTACGTGATCTTTGCATGATCAGTCACGTTACCAGTATATGGTTGCTACGTGATCATTCCATGACGAGCCACGTGAGCAGTGCATGATAGCCACGTGATGTGTGCATGAGTTACGTGAGCAGAGTATGATCAGCCACGTGATCAGTGCATGAGTGCCACGTGATCAGTGCATGATATGTCACGTGACAGGTGTGTGATCAGCCACGTGAACAGTGCATGTTCAGCCACGTGATCAGTGCATGATAGCCACGTGATCAGTGCATGATCAGTTACGTGAGCAGTGTATGATCAGCCACGTGATCAGTGCATGGTCAGACACGTGAACAGTGTATGATCAGCCACGTGATCAGTGCATGATATCCAAGTGATCAGTGCATGATCATCACGTGATCAGTGTATGATCAGCCACGTGAACAGTGCATGCTCAGTCACGTGATCTGGGCCTGCTGAGCTGCGTGATTACTGTCTGCTCATCTGCTTGACAATTGCCAGCTGAGCTGCACGATTCCTGCCTGTCATCTGCTTGACAATTGCCAGCTGTGCTGCGTAATTCCTGCCTGCTCAGCTGCTTGATTATTGCCAGCTGAGCAGCATGATTCCTCACACCTGAGTTCCATGATTATTGCCTGCTGACTGTTTGATTCGTGCCTACTCAGCTCTTTGTTTATTGCCTCCAGAGGCACATGATCAGTGTATGATAGCAAACATGATCAGCGCATGATCAGTCACATGATCAGCGCCATTAAGTCACGTGATCACTACATGATAGTCATGTGATCAGTCCATGCTCAGTCACGGTATCAGTGCATGATCAGCCACGTGATCAGTGCATGATCTGTCACAAGATTAGTGTATGATCATCCACGTGATCAGTGCATGGGCAGTCATGTGATCAGTGCATGATATAGACGTGAACAGTGCATGATCAGTCTCGTGATCAGTGCATGATAGCCACGTGATCAGTGCATGATCAGTCACCTGATGGGTGTATGATCATTCACGTGACCTGTACATGGTAGCTACATGATCATTGCATGATCAGCCACGTGAGTAGTGCACGATAGCCACGTGATCACTGCATGATCAGTCACGTGATCAGTGCATGATCAGTCATGTGACCAGTACATGGTAGCTGCGTGATCATGGCATGATCAGCCACGTGAGCAGTGCATGATAGCCACGTGATCAGTGCATGATCAGACACGAGATCAGAGCATGATCAGTCACGTGATCAGTGCATGATCAGCCACGTGATCAGTGCATGATCAGGCACGTGATCAGTGTATGTCAGCCAAGTGATCAGTGCATGATAGCCACGTGATCAGTGCATGATCAGCCACGTGATCAGTGCATGATCAGTTATGTGATCAGTGTATGATCAGCCACGTGATCAGTGCATGATCAGCCACGTGATCAGTGCATGATCAATTACGTGATCAGTGCATGATCAGTCACGTGACCAGTACATGGTAGCTACGTGATCAGTGCATGATCAGCCACGTGATCAGTGCATGATAGCCACGTGATCAGTGCATGATAGCCACGTGATCAGTGCATGAGAGCCACGGGATCAGTGCATGATCAGTCACGTGATACATGTGTGATCAGCCACGTGATCAGTGCATCATGAGCCACGTGATCAGTGCAGGATCAATTACGTGATCAGTGCATGATCAGTCACGTGACCAGTACATGGTTGCTACGTGATCGTTGCATGATCAGCCACGTGAGCAGAGCATGATAGCCACGTGATCAGTGCATGATCAGTCACGTGATCAGTACATGATCAGTCACGTGAACAGTGCATGATCATTTACGTGATCTTTGCATGATCAGTCACGTTACCAGTATATGGTTGCTACGTGATCATTCCATGACGAGCCACGTGAGCAGTGCATGATAGCCACGTGATGTGTGCATGAGTTACGTGAGCAGAGTATGATCAGCCACGTGATCAGTGCATGAGTGCCACGTGATCAGTGCATGATATGTCACGTGACAGGTGTGTGATCAGCCACGTGAACAGTGCATGTTCAGCCACGTGATCAGTGCATGATAGCCACGTGATCAGTGCATGATCAGTTACGTGAGCAGTGTATGATCAGCCACGTGATCAGTGCATGGTCAGACACGTGAACAGTGTATGATCAGCCACGTGATCAGTGCATGATATCCAAGTGATCAGTGCATGATCATCACGTGATCAGTGTATGATCAGCCACGTGAACAGTGCATGCTCAGTCACGTGATCTGGGCCTGCTGAGCTGCGTGATTACTGTCTGCTCATCTGCTTGACAATTGCCAGCTGAGCTGCACGATTCCTGCCTGTCATCTGCTTGACAATTGCCAGCTGTGCTGCGTAATTCCTGCCTGCTCAGCTGCTTGATTATTGCCAGCTGAGCAGCATGATTCCTCACACCTGAGTTCCATGATTATTGCCTGCTGACTGTTTGATTCGTGCCTACTCAGCTCTTTGTTTATTGCCTCCAGAGGCACATGATCAGTGTATGATAGCAAACATGATCAGCGCATGATCAGTCACATGATCAGCGCCATTAAGTCACGTGATCACTACATGATAGTCATGTGATCAGTCCATGCTCAGTCACGGTATCAGTGCATGATCAGCCACGTGATCAGTGCATGATCTGTCACAAGATTAGTGTATGATCATCCACGTGATCAGTGCATGGGCAGTCATGTGATCAGTGCATGATATAGACGTGAACAGTGCATGATCAGTCTCGTGATCAGTGCATGATAGCCACGTGATCAGTGCATGATCAGTCACCTGATGGGTGTATGATCATTCACGTGACCTGTACATGGTAGCTACATGATCATTGCATGATCAGCCACGTGAGTAGTGCATGATAGCCACGTGATCACTGCATGATCAGTCACGTGATCAGTGCATGATCAGTCATGTGACCAGTACATGGTAGCTGCGTGATCATGGCATGATCAGCCACGTGAGCAGTGCATGATAGCCACGTGATCAGTGCATGATCAGACACGTGATCAGTGCATGATCAGTCACGTGATCAGTGCATGATCAGCCACGTGATCAGTGCATGATCAGGCACGTGATCAGTGTATGTCCAGCCAAGTGATCAGTGCATGATAGCCACGTGATCAGTGCATGATCAGTCACGTGATCAGTGCATGATCAGTTATGTGATCAGTGTATGATCAGCCACGTGATCAGTGCATGATCAGCCACATGATCAGTGCATGATCAATTACGTGATCAGTGCATGATCAGTCACGTGACCAGTACATGGTAGCTACGTGATCATTGCATGATCAGCCACGTGATCAGTGCATGATAGCCACGTGATCAGTGCATGATAGCCACGTGATCAGTGCATGATCAGTCATGTGATACGTGTGTGATCAGCCACGTGATCAGTGCATGATATCCACGTGATCAGTGCATGACAGCCACGTGATCAGTGCATGAGAGCCACGGATCAGTGCATGATCAGTCACGTGATACATGTGTGATCAGCCACGTGATCAGTGCATGATGAGCCACGTGATCAGTGCAGGATCAATTACGTGATCAGTGCATGATCAGTCACGTGACCAGTACATGGTTGCTACGTGATCGTTGCATGATCAGCCACGTGAGCAGAGCATGATAGCCACGTGATCAGTGCATGATCAGTCACGTGATCAGTACATGATCAGTCACGTGAACAGTGCATGATCATTTACGTGATCTTTGCATGATCAGTCACGTGACCAGTATATGGTTGCTACGTGATCATTCCATGACGAGCCACGTGAGCAGTGCATGATAGCCACGTGATGTGTGCATGAGTTACGTGAGCAGAGTATGATCAGCCACGTGATCAGTGCATGAGTGCCACGTGATCAGTGCATGATATGTCACGTGACAGGTGTGTGATCAGCCACGTGAACAGTGCATGTTCAGCCACGTGATCAGTGCATGATAGCCACGTGATCAGTGCATGATCAGTTACGTGAGCAGTGTATGATCAGCCACGTGATCAGTGCATGGTCAGACACGTGAACAGTGTATGATCAGCCACGTGATCAGTGCATGATATCCAAGTGATCAGTGCATGATCATCACGTGATCAGTGTATGATCAGCCACGTGAACAGTGCATGCTCAGTCACGTGATCTGGGCCTGCTGAGCTGCGTGATTACTGTCTGCTCATCTGCTTGACAATTGCCAGCTGAGCTGCACGATTCCTGCCTGTCATCTGCTTGACAATTGCCAGCTGTGCTGCGTAATTCCTGCCTGCTCAGCTGCTTGATTATTGCCAGCTGAGCAGCATGATTCCTCACACCTGAGTTCCATGATTATTGCCTGCTGACTGTTTGATTCGTGCCTACTCAGCTCTTTGTTTATTGCCTCCAGAGGCACATGATCAGTGTATGATAGCAAACATGATCAGCGCATGATCAGTCACATGATCAGCGCCATTAAGTCACGTGATCACTACATGATAGTCATGTGATCAGTCCATGCTCAGTCACGGTATCAGTGCATGATCAGCCACGTGATCAGTGCATGATCTGTCACAAGATTAGTGTATGATCATCCACGTGATCAGTGCATGGGCAGTCATGTGATCAGTGCATGATATAGACGTGAACAGTGCATGATCAGTCTCGTGATCAGTGCATGATAGCCACGTGATCAGTGCATGATCAGTCACCTGATGGGTGTATGATCATTCACGTGACCTGTACATGGTAGCTACATGATCATTGCATGATCAGCCACGTGAGTAGTTCATGATAGCCACGTGATCACTGCATGATCAGTCACGTGATCAGTGCATGATCAGTCATGTGACCAGTACATGGTAGCTGCGTGATCATGGCATGATCAGCCACGTGAGCAGTGCATGATAGCCACGTGATCAGTGCATGATCAGACACGAGATCAGTGCATGATCAGTCACGTGATCAGTGCATGATCAGCCACGTGATCAGTGCATGATCAGGCACGTGATCAGTGTATGTCAGCCAAGTGATCAGTGCATGATAGCCACGTGATCAGTGCATGATCAGTCACGTGATCAGTGCATGATCAGTTATGTGATCAGTGTATGATCAGCCACGTGATCAGTGCATGATCAGCCACATGATCAGTGCATGATCAATTACGTGATCAGTGCATGATCAGTCACGTGACCAGTACATGGTAGCTACGTGATCATTGCATGATCAGCCACGTGATCAGTGCATGATAGCCACGTGATCAGTGCATGATAGCCACGTGATCAGTGCATGATCAGTCATGTGATACGTGTGTGATCAGCCACGTGATCAGTGCATGATATCCACGTGATCAGTGCATGACAGCCACGTGATCAGTGCATGAGAGCCACGGGATCAGTGCATGATCAGTCACGTGATACATGTGTGATCAGCCACGTGATCAGTGCATGATGAGCCACGTGATCAGTGCAGGATCAATTACGTGATCAGTGCATGATCAGTCACGTGACCAGTACATGGTTGCTACGTGATCGTTGCATGATCAGCCACGTGAGCAGAGCATGATAGCCACGTGATCAGTGCATGATCAGTCACGTGATCAGTACATGATCAGTCACGTGAAGAGTGCATGAACATTTACGTGATCTTTGCATGATCAGTCACGTTAGCAGTATATGGTTGCTACGTGATCATTCCATGACGAGCCACGTGAGCAGTGCATGATAGCCACGTGATGTGTGCATGAGTTACGTGAGCAGAGTATGATCAGCCACGTGATCAGTGCATGAGTGCCACGTGATCAGTGCATGATATGTCACGTGACAGGTGTGTGATCAGCCACGTGAACAGTGCATGTTCAGCCACGTGATCAGTGCATGATAGCCACGTGATCAGTGCATGATCAGTTACGTGAGCAGTGTATGATCAGCCACGTGATCAGTGCATGGTCAGACACGTGAACAGTGTATGATCAGCCACGTGATCAGTGCATGATATCCAAGTGATCAGTGCATGATCATCACGTGATCAGTGTATGATCAGCCACGTGAACAGTGCATGCTCAGTCACGTGATCTGGGCCTGCTGAGCTGCGTGATTACTGTCTGCTCATCTGCTTGACAATTGCCAGCTGAGCTGCACGATTCCTGCCTGTCATCTGCTTGACAATTGCCAGCTGTGCTGCGTAATTCCTGCCTGCTCAGCTGCTTGATTATTGCCAGCTGAGCAGCATGATTCCTCACACCTGAGTTCCATGATTATTGCCTGCTGACTGTTTGATTCGTGCCTACTCAGCTCTTTGTTTATTGCCTCCAGAGGCACATGATCAGTGTATGATAGCAAACATGATCAGCGCATGATCAGTCACATGATCAGCGCCATTAAGTCACGTGATCACTACATGATAGTCATGTGATCAGTCCATGCTCAGTCACGGTATCAGTGCATGATCAGCCACGTGATCAGTGCATGATCTGTCACAAGATTAGTGTATGATCATCCACGTGATCAGTGCATGGGCAGTCATGTGATCAGTGCATGATATAGACGTGATCAGTGCATGATCAGTCTCGTGATCAGTGCATGATAGCCACGTGATCAGTGCATGATCAGTCACCTGATGGGTGTATGATCATTCACGTGACCTGTACATGGTAGCTACATGATCATTGCATGATCAGCCACGTGAGTAGTGCATGATAGCCACGTGATCAGTGCATGATCAGTCACGTGATCAGTGCATGATCAGTCATGTGACCAGTACATGGTAGCTGCGTGATCATGGCATGATCAGCCACGTGATCAGTGCATGATAGCCACGTGATCAGTGCATGATCAATTACGTGATCAGTGCATGATCAGTCACGTGACCAGTACATGGTTGCTACGTGATCGTGCATGATCAGCCACGTGATCAGTGCATGATAGCCACGTGATCAGTGCATGATCAGTCACGTGATCAGTGCATGATCAGTCACGTGATCAGTGCATGATCATTTACGTGATCAGTGCATGATCAGTCACGTGACCAGTATATGGTTGCTACGTGATCAATCCATGACGAGCCACGTGAGCAGTGCATGATAGCCACGTGATGTGTGCATGAGTTACGTGAGCAGAGTATGATCAGCCACGTGATCAGTGCATGAGTGCCACGTGATCAGTGCATGATATGTCACGTGACAGGTGTGTGATCAGCCACGTGAACAGTGCATTTTCAGCCACGTGATCAGTGCATGATAGCCACGTGATCAGTGCATGATCAGTTACGTGAGCAGTGTATGATCAGCCACGTGATCAGTGCATGGTCAGACACGTGAACAGTGTATGATCAGCCACGTGATCAGTGCATGATATCCAAGTGATCAGTGCATGATCATCACGTGATCAGTGTATGATCAGCCACGTGAACAGTGCATGCTCAGTCACGTGATCTGGGCCTGCTGATCTGCGTGATTACTGTCTGCTCATCTGCTTGACAATTGCCAGCTGAGCTGCACGATTCCTGCCTGTCATCTGCTTGACAATTGCCAGCTGTGCTGCGTAATTCCTGCCTGCTCAGCTGCTTGATTATTGCCAGCTGAGCAGCATGATTCCTCACACCTGAGTTCCATGATTATTGCCTGCTGACTGTTTGATTTGTGCCTACTCAGCTCTTTGTTTATTGCCTCCAGAGGCACATGATCAGTGTATGATAGCAAACATGATCAGCGCATGATCAGTCACATGATCAGCGCCATTAAGTCACGTGATCACTACATGATAGTCATGTGATCAGTCCATGCTCAGTCACGGTATCAGTGCATGATCAGCCACGTGATCAGTGCATGATCTGTCACAAGATTAGTGTATGATCATCCACGTGATCAGTGCATGGGCAGTCATGTGATCAGTGCATGATATAGACGTGAACAGTGCATGATCAGTCTCGTGATCAGTGCATGATAGCCACGTGATCAGTGCATGTCAGTCACCTGATGGGTGTATGATCATTCACGTGACCTGTACATGGTAGCTACATGATCATTGCATGATCAGCCACGTGAGTAGTTCATGATAGCCACGTGATCACTGCATGATCAGTCACGTGATCAGTGCATGATCAGTCATGTGACCAGTACATGGTAGCTGCGTGATCATCGCATGATCAGCCACGTGAGCAGTGCATGATAGCCACGTGATCAGTGCATGATCAGACACGAGATCAGTGCATGATCAGTCACGTGATCAGTGCATGATCAGCCACGTGATCAGTGCATGACCAGGCACGTGATCAGTGTATGTCAGCCAAGTGATCAGTGCATGATAGCCACGTGATCAGTGCATGATCAGCCACGTGATCAGTGCATGATCAGTTATGTGATCAGTGTATGATCAGCCACGTGATCAGTGCATGATCAGCCACGTGATCAGTGCATGATCAATTACGTGATCAGTGCATGATCAGTCACGTGACCAGTACATGGTAGCTACGTGATCATTGCATGATCAGCCACGTGATCAGTGCATGATAGCCACGTGATCAGTGCATGATAGCCACGTGATCAGTGCATGATCAGTCATGTGATACGTGTGTGATCAGCCACGTGATCAGTGCATGATATCCACGTGATCAGTGCATGACAGCCACGTGATCAGTGCATGAGAGCCACGTGATCAGTGCATGATCAGTCACGTGATACATGTGTGATCAGCCACGTGATCAGTGCATGATGAGCCACGTGATCAGTGCAGGATCAATTACGTGATCAGTGCATGATCAGTCACGTGACCAGTACATGGTTGCTATGTGATCGTTGCATGATCAGCCACGTGAGCAGAGCATGATAGCCACGTGATCAGTGCATGATCAGTCACGTGATCAGTACATGATCAGTCACGTGAACAGTGCATGATCATTTACGTGATCTTTGCATGATCAGTCACGTGACCAGTATATGGTTGCTACGTGATCATTCCATGACGAGCCACGTGAGCAGTGCATGATAGCCACGTGATGTGTGCATGAGTTACGTGAGCAGAGTATGATCAGCCACGTGATCAGTGCATGAGTGCCACGTGATCAGTGCATGATATGTCACGTGACAGGTGTGTGATCAGCCACGTGAACAGTGCATGTTCAGCCACGTGATCAGTGCATGATAGCCACGTGATCAGTGCATGATCAGTTACGTGAGCAGTGTATGATCAGCCACGTGATCAGTGCATGGTCAGACACGTGAACAGTGTATGATCAGCCACGTGATCAGTGCATGATATCCAAGTGATCAGTGCATGATCATCACGTGATCAGTGTATGATCAGCCACGTGAACAGTGCATGCTCAGTCACGTGATCTGGGCCTGCTGAGCTGCGTGATTACTGTCTGCTCATCTGCTTGACAATTGCCAGCTGAGCTGCACGATTCCTGCCTGTCATCTGCTTGACAATTGCCAGCTGTGCTGCGTAATTCCTGCCTGCTCAGCTGCTTGATTATTGCCAGCTGAGCAGCATGATTCCTCACACCTGAGTTCCATGATTATTGCCTGCTGACTGTTTGATTCGTGCCTACTCAGCTCTTTGTTTATTGCCTCCAGAGGCACATGATCAGTGTATGATAGCAAACATGATCAGCGCATGATCAGTCACATGATCAGCGCCATTAAGTCACGTGATCACTACATGATAGTCATGTGATCAGTCCATGCTCAGTCACGGTATCAGTGCATGATCAGCCACGTGATCAGTGCATGATCTGTCACAAGATTAGTGTATGATCATCCACGTGATCAGTGCATGGGCAGTCATGTGATCAGTGCATGATATAGACGTGATCAGTGCATGATCAGTCTCGTGATCAGTGCATGATAGCCACGTGATCAGTGCATGATCAGTCACCTGATGGGTGTATGATCATTCACGTGACCTGTACATGGTAGCTACATGATCATTGCATGATCAGCCACGTGAGTAGTGCATGATAGCCACGTGATCACTGCATGATCAGTCACGTGATCAGTGCATGATCAGTCATGTGACCAGTACATGGTAGCTGCGTGATCATGGCATGATCAGCCACGTGATCAGTGCATGATAGCCACGTGATCAGTGCATGATCAATTACGTGATCAGTGCATGATCAGTCACGTGATCAGTACATGATTGCTACGTGATCAGTGCATGATCAGCCACGTGATCAGTGCATGATAGCCACGTGATCAGTGCATGATCAGTCACGTGATCAGTGCATGATCAGTCACGTGATCAGTGCATGATCATTTACGTGATCAGTGCATGATCAGTCACGTGACCAGTATATGGTTGCTACGTGATCATCCATGACGAGCCACGTGAGCAGTGCATGATAGCCACGTGATGTGTGCATGAGTTACGTGATCAGAGTATGATCAGCCACGTGATCAGTGCATGAGTGCCACGTGATCAGTGCATGATATGTCACGTGACAGGTGTGTGATCAGCCACGTGAACAGTGCATGTTCAGCCACGTGATCAGTGCATGATAGCCACGTGATCAGTGCATGATCAGTTACGTGAGCAGTGTATGATCAGCCACGTGATCAGTGCATGGTCAGACACGTGAACAGTGTATGATCAGCCACGTGATCAGTGCATGATATCCAAGTGATCAGTGCATGATCATCACGTGATCAGTGTATGATCA
Source organism: Bos javanicus (assembly GCF_032452875.1). Classification (NCBI taxonomy): domain Eukaryota; kingdom Metazoa; phylum Chordata; class Mammalia; order Artiodactyla; family Bovidae; genus Bos; species Bos javanicus. The sequence continues at coordinate 93,117 of NW_026894537.1, forward strand.
GCCACGTGAACAGTGCATGCTCAGTCACGTGATCTGGGCCTGCTGATCTGCGTGATTCCTGTCTGCTCATCTGCTTGACAATTGCCAGCTGAGCTGCACGATTCCTGCCTGTCATCTGCTTGACAATTGCCAGCTGTGCTGCGTAATTCCTGCCTGCTCAGCTGCTTGATTATTGCCAGCTGAGCAGCATGATTCCTCACACCTGAGTTCCATGATTATTGCCTGCTGACTGTTTGATTTGTGCCTACTCAGCTCTTTGTTTATTGCCTCCAGAGGCACATGATCAGTGTATGATAGCAAACATGATCAGCGCATGATCAGTCACATGATCAGCGCCATTAAGTCACGTGATCACTACATGATAGTCATGTGATCAGTCCATGCTCAGTCACGGTATCAGTGCATGATCAGCCACGTGATCAGTGCATGATCTGTCACATGATTAGTGTATGATCATCCACGTGATCAGTGCATGGGCAGTCATGTGATCAGTGCATGATATAGACGTGATCAGTGCATGATCAGTCTCGTGATCAGTGCATGATAGCCACGTGATCAGTGCATGATCAGTCACCTGATGGGTGTATGATCATTCACGTGACCTGTACATGGTAGCTACATGATCATTGCATGATCAGCCACGTGAGTAGTGCATGATAGCCACGTGATCACTGCATGATCAGTCACGTGATCAGTGCATGATCAGTCATGTGACCAGTACATGGTAGCTGCGTGATCATGCATGATCAGCCACGTGAGCAGTGCATGATAGCCACGTGATCAGTGCATGATCAGTCACGTGATCAGTGTGATCAGCCACGTGATCAGTGCATGACAGCCACGTGATCAGTGCATGAGCCACGTGATCAGTGCATGATCAGTCACGTGATACATGTGTGATCAGCCACGTGATCAGTGCATGATGAGCCACGTGATCAGTGCATGATCAATTACGTGATCAGTGCATGATCAGTCACGTGACCAGTACATGGTTGCTACGTGATCGTTGCATGATCAGCCACGTGAGCAGTGCATGATAGCCACGTGATCAGTGCATGATCAGTCACGTGATCAGTACATGATCAGTCACGTGAAGAGTGCATGAACATTTACGTGATCTTTGCATGATCAGTCACGTGACAGTATATGGTAGCTACGTGATCATTCCATGACGAGCCACGTGAGCAGTGCATGATAGCCACGTGATGTGTGCATGAGTTACGTGAGCAGAGTATGATCAGCCACGTGATCAGTGCATGAGTGCCACGTGATCAGTGCATGATATGTCACGTGACAGGTGTGTGATCAGCCACGTGAACAGTGCATGTTCAGCCACGTGATCAGTGCATGATAGCCACGTGATCAGTGCATGATCAGTTACGTGAGCAGTGTATGATCAGCCACGTGATCAGTGCATGGTCAGACACGTGAACAGTGTATGATCAGCCACGTGATCAGTGCATGATATCCAAGTGATCAGTGCATGATCATCACGTGATCAGTGTATGATCAGCCACGTGAACAGTGCATGCTCAGTCACGTGATCTGGGCCTGCTGAGCTGCGTGATTACTGTCTGCTCATCTGCTTGACAATTGCCAGCTGAGCTGCACGATTCCTGCCTGTCATCTGCTTGACAATTGCCAGCTGTGCTGCGTAATTCCTGCCTGCTCAGCTGCTTGATTATTGCCAGCTGAGCAGCATGATTCCTCACACCTGAGTTCCATGATTATTGCCTGCTGACTGTTTGATTCGTGCCTACTCAGCTCTTTGTTTATTGCCTCCAGAGGCACATGATCAGTGTATGATAGCAAACATGATCAGCGCATGATCAGTCACATGATCAGCGCCATTAAGTCACGTGATCACTACATGATAGTCATGTGATCAGTCCATGCTCAGTCACGGTATCAGTGCATGATCAGCCACGTGATCAGTGCATGATCTGTCACATGATTAGTGTATGATCATCCACGTGATCAGTGCATGGGCAGTCATGTGATCAGTGCATGATATAGACGTGAACAGTGCATGATCAGTCTCGTGATCAGTGCATGATAGCCACGTGATCAGTGCATGATCAGTCACCTGATGGGTGTATGATCATTCACGTGACCTGTACATGGTAGCTACATGATCATTGCATGATCAGCCACGTGAGTAGTGCATGATAGCCACGTGATCAGTGCATGATCAGTCACGTGATCAGTGCATGATCAGTCATGTGACCAGTACATGGTAGCTGCGTGATCATGGCATGATCAGCCACGTGATCAGTGCATGATGAGCCACGTGATCAGTGCATGATCAATTACGTGATCAGTGCATGATCAGTCACGTGACCAGTACATGGTTGCTACGTGATCGTTGCATGATCAGCCACGTGAGCAGTGCATGATAGCCACGTGATCAGTGCATGATCAGTCACGTGATCAGTGCATGATCAGTCACGTGAACAGTGCATGATCATTTACGTGATCAGTGCATGATCAGTCACGTGACCAGTATATGGTTGCTACGTGATCATTCCATGACGAGCCACGTGAGCAGTGCATGATAGCCACGTGATGTGTGCATGAGTTACGTGAGCAGAGTATGATCAGCCACGTGATCAGTGCATGAGTGCCACGTGATCAGTGCATGATATGTCACGTGACAGGTGTGTGATCAGCCACGTGAACAGTGCATGTTCAGCCACGTGATCAGTGCATGATAGCCACGTGATCAGTGCATGATCAGTTACGTGAGCAGTGTATGATCAGCCACGTGATCAGTGCATGGTCAGACACGTGAACAGTGTATGATCAGCCACGTGATCAGTGCATGATATCCAAGTGATCAGTGCATGATCATCACGTGATCAGTGTATGATCAGCCACGTGAACAGTGCATGCTCAGTCACGTGATCTGGGCCTGCTGAGCTGCGTGATTACTGTCTGCTCATCTGCTTGACAATTGCCAGCTGAGCTGCACGATTCCTGCCTGTCATCTGCTTGACAATTGCCAGCTGTGCTGCGTAATTCCTGCCTGCTCAGCTGCTTGATTATTGCCAGCTGAGCAGCATGATTCCTCACACCTGAGTTCCATGATTATTGCCTGCTGACTGTTTGATTCGTGCCTACTCAGCTCTTTGTTTATTGCCTCCAGAGGCACATGATCAGTGTATGATAGCAAACATGATCAGCGCATGATCAGTCACATGATCAGCGCCATTAAGTCACGTGATCACTACATGATAGTCATGTGATCAGTCCATGCTCAGTCACGGTATCAGTGCATGATCAGCCACGTGATCAGTGCATGATCTGTCACAAGATTAGTGTATGATCATCCACGTGATCAGTGCATGGGCAGTCATGTGATCAGTGCATGATATAGACGTGAACAGTGCATGATCAGTCTCGTGATCAGTGCATGATAGCCACGTGATCAGTGCATGATCAGTCACCTGATGGGTGTATGATCATTCACGTGACCTGTACATGGTAGCTACATGATCATTGCATGATCAGCCACGTGAGTAGTTCATGATAGCCACGTGATCACTGCATGATCAGTCACGTGATCAGTGCATGATCAGTCATGTGACCAGTACATGGTAGCTGCGTGATCATGGCATGATCAGCCACGTGAGCAGTGCATGATAGCCACGTGATCAGTGCATGATCAGACACGAGATCAGTGCATGATCAGTCACGTGATCAGTGCATGATCAGCCACGTGATCAGTGCATGATCAGGCACGTGATCAGTGCATGTCAGCCACGTGATCAGTGCATGATAGCCACGTGATCAGTGCATGATCAGCCACGTGATCAGTGCATGATCAGTTACGTGATCAGTGCATGATCAGCCACGTGATCAGTGCATGATCAGCCACATGATCAGTGCATGATCAATTACGTGATCAGTGCATGATCAGTCACGTGACCAGTACATGGTAGCTACGTGATCATTGCATGATCAGCCACGTGATCAGTGCATGATAGCCACGTGATCAGTGCATGATAGCCACGTGATCAGTGCATGATCAGTCATGTGATACGTGTGTGATCAGCCACGTGATCAGTGCATGATATCCACGTGATCAGTGCATGACAGCCACGTGATCAGTGCATGAGAGCCACGTGATCAGTGCATGATCAGTCACGTGATACATGTGTGATCAGCCACGTGATCAGTGCATGATGAGCCACGTGATCAGTGCAGGATCAATTACGTGATCAGTGCATGATCAGTCACGTGACCAGTACATGGTTGCTACGTGATCGTTGCATGATCAGCCACGTGAGCAGTGCATGATAGCCACGTGATCAGTGCATGATCAGTCACGTGATCAGTACATGATCAGTCACGTGAACAGTGCATGATCATTTACGTGATCTTTGCATGATCAGTCACGTTACCAGTATATGGTTGCTACGTGATCATTCCATGACGAGCCACGTGAGCAGTGCATGATAGCCACGTGATGTGTGCATGAGTTACGTGAGCAGAGTATGATCAGCCACGTGATCAGTGCATGAGTGCCACGTGATCAGTGCATGATATGTCACGTGACAGGTGTGTGATCAGCCACGTGAACAGTGCATTTTCAGCCACGTGATCAGTGCATGATAGCCACGTGATCAGTGCATGATCAGTTACGTGAGCAGTGTATGATCAGCCACGTGATCAGTGCATGGTCAGACACGTGAACAGTGTATGATCAGCCACGTGATCAGTGCATGATATCCAAGTGATCAGTGCATGATCATCACGTGATCAGTGTATGATCAGCCACGTGAACAGTGCATGCTCAGTCACGTGATCTGGGCCTGCTGAGCTGCGTGATTACTGTCTGCTCATCTGCTTGACAATTGCCAGCTGAGCTGCACGATTCCTGCCTGTCATCTGCTTGACAATTGCCAGCTGTGCTGCGTAATTCCTGCCTGCTCAGCTGCTTGATTATTGCCAGCTGAGCAGCATGATTCCTCACACCTGAGTTCCATGATTATTGCCTGCTGACTGTTTGATTTGTGCCTACTCAGCTCTTTGTTTATTGCCTCCAGAGGCACATGATCAGTGTATGATAGCAAACATGATCAGCGCATGATCAGTCACATGATCAGCGCCATTAAGTCACGTGATCACTACATGATAGTCATGTGATCAGTCCATGCTCAGTCACGGTATCAGTGCATGATCAGCCACGTGATCAGTGCATGATCTGTCACAAGATTAGTGTATGATCATCCACGTGATCAGTGCACGGGCAGTCATGTGATCAGTGCATGATATAGACGTGAACAGTGCATGATCAGTCTCGTGATCAGTGCATGATAGCCACGTGATCAGTGCATGATCAGTCACCTGATGGGTGTATGATCATTCACGTGACCTGTACATGGTAGCTACATGATCATTGCATGATCAGCCACGTGAGTAGTTCATGATAGCCACGTGATCACTGCATGATCAGTCACGTGATCAGTGCATGATCAGTCATGTGACCAGTACATGGTAGCTGCGTGATCATGGCATGATCAGCCACGTGAGCAGTGCATGATAGCCACGTGATCAGTGCATGATCAGACACGAGATCAGTGCATGATCAGTCACGTGATCAGTGCATGATCAGCCACGTGATCAGTGCATGACCAGGCACGTGATCAGTGTATGTCCAGCCAAGTGATCAGTGCATGATAGCCACGTGATCAGTGCATGATCAGTCACGTGATCAGTGCATGATCAGTTATGTGATCAGTGCATGATCAGCCACGTGATCAGTGCATGATCAGCCACGTGATCAGTGCATGATCAATTACGTGATCAGTGCATGATCAGTCACGTGACCAGTACATGGTAGCTACGTGATCATTGCATGATCAGCCACGTGATCAGTGCATGATAGCCACGTGATCAGTGCATGATAGCCACGTGATCAGTGCATGATCAGTCATGATCGTGTGTGATCAGCCACATGATCAGTGCATGATATCCACGTGATCAGTGCATGACAGCCACGTGATCAGTGCATGAGAGCCACGGGATCAGTGCATGATCAGTCACGTGATACATGTGTGATCAGCCACGTGATCAGTGCATGATGAGCCACGTGATCAGTGCAGGATCAATTACGTGATCAGTGCATGATCAGTCACGTGACCAGTACATGGTTGCTACGTGATCGTTGCATGATCAGCCACGTGAGCAGAGCATGATAGCCACGTGGTCAGTGCATGATCAGTCACGTGATCAGTACATGATCAGTCACGTGAAGAGTGCATGAACATTTACGTGATCTTTGCATGATCAGTCACGTTAGCAGTATATGGTTGCTACGTGATCATTCCATGACGAGCCACGTGAGCAGTGCATGATAGCCACGTGATGTGTGCATGAGTTACGTGAGCAGAGTATGATCAGCCACGTGATCAGTGCATGAGTGCCACGTGATCAGTGCATGATATGTCACGTGACAGGTGTGTGATCAGCCACGTGAACAGTGCATGTTCAGCCACGTGATCAGTGCATGATAGCCACGTGATCAGTGCATGATCAGTTACGTGAGCAGTGTATGATCAGCCACGTGATCAGTGCATGGTCAGACACGTGAACAGTGTATGATCAGCCACGTGATCAGTGCATGATATCCAAGTGATCAGTGCATGATCATCACGTGATCAGTGTATGATCAGCCACGTGAACAGTGCATGCTCAGTCACGTGATCTGGGCCTGCTGAGCTGCGTGATTACTGTCTGCTCATCTGCTTGACAATTGCCAGCTGAGCTGCACGATTCCTGCCTGTCATCTGCTTGACAATTGCCAGCTGTGCTGCGTAATTCCTGCCTGCTCAGCTGCTTGATTATTGCCAGCTGAGCAGCATGATTCCTCACACCTGAGTTCCATGATTATTGCCTGCTGACTGTTTGATTCGTGCCTACTCAGCTCTTTGTTTATTGCCTCCAGAGGCACATGATCAGTGTATGATAGCAAACATGATCAGCGCATGATCAGTCACATGATCAGCGCCATTAAGTCACGTGATCACTACATGATAGTCATGTGATCAGTCCATGCTCAGTCACGGTATCAGTGCATGATCAGCCACGTGATCAGTGCATGATCTGTCACAAGATTAGTGTATGATCATCCACGTGATCAGTGCACGGGCAGTCATGTGATCAGTGCATGATATAGACGTGAACAGTGCATGATCAGTCTCGTGATCAGTGCATGATAGCCACGTGATCAGTGCATGATCAGTCACCTGATGGGTGTATGATCATTCACGTGACCTGTACATGGTAGCTACATGATCATTGCATGATCAGCCACGTGAGTAGTTCATGATAGCCACGTGATCACTGCATGATCAGTCACGTGATCAGTGCATGATCAGTCATGTGACCAGTACATGGTAGCTGCGTGATCATGGCATGATCAGCCACGTGATCAGTGCATGATAGCCACGTGATCAGTGCATGATCAATTACGTGATCAGTGCATGATCAGTCACGTGATCAGTGCATGGTCAGCTACGTGATCAGTGCATGATCAGCCACGTGATCAGTGCATGATAGCCACGTGATCAGTGCATGATCAGTCACGTGATCAGTGCATGATCAGTCACGTGATCAGTGCATGATCATTTACGTGATCAGTGCATGATCAGTCACGTGACCAGTATATGGTTGCTACGTGATCATCCATGACGAGCCACGTGAGCAGTGCATGATAGCCACGTGATGTGTGCATGAGTTCGTGAGCAGAGTATGATCAGCCACGTGATCAGTGCATGAGTGCCACGTGATCAGTGCATGATAGTCACGTGACAGGTGTGTGATCAGCCACGTGAACAGTGCATGATCAGCCACGTGATCAGTGCATGATAGCCACGTGATCAGTGCATGATCAGTTACGTGAGCAGTGTATGATCAGCCACGTGATCAGTGCATGGTCAGACACGTGAACAGTGTATGATCAGCCACGTGATCAGTGCATGATATCCAAGTGATCAGTGCATGATCATCACGTGATCAGTGTATGATCAGCCACGTGAACAGTGCATGCTCAGTCACGTGATCTGGGCCTGCTGATCTGCGTGATTACTGTCTGCTCATCTGCTTGACAATTGCCAGCTGAGCTGCACGATTCCTGCCTGTCATCTGCTTGACAATTGCCAGCTGTGCTGCGTAATTCCTGCCTGCTCAGCTGCTTGATTATTGCCAGCTGAGCAGCATGATTCCTCACACCTGAGTTCCATGATTATGGCCTGCTGACTGTTTGATTTGTGCCTACTCAGCTCTTTGTTTATTGCCTCCAGAGGCACATGATCAGTGTATGATAGCAAACATGATCAGCGCATGATCAGTCACATGATCAGTGCCATTAAGTCACGTGATCACTACATGATAGTCATGTGATCAGTCCATGCTCAGTCACGGTATCAGTGCATGATCAGCCACGTGATCAGTGCATGATCTGTCACAAGATTAGTGTATGATCATCCACGTGATCAGTGCATGGGCAGTCATGTGATCAGTGCATGATATAGACGTGAACAGTGCATGATCAGTCTCGTGATCAGTGCATGATAGCCACGTGATCAGTGCATGATCAGTCACCTGATGGTGTATGATCATTCACGTGACCTGTACATGGTAGCTACATGATCATTGCATGATCAGCCACGTGAGTAGTTCATGATAGCCACGTGATCACTGCATGATCAGTCACGTGATCAGTGCATGATCAGTCATGTGACCAGTACATGGTAGCTGCGTGATCATGGCATGATCAGCCACGTGATCAGTGCATGATCAGCCACGTGATCAGTGCATGATCAGTCACGTGATCAGTGCATGATCAGCCACGTGATCAGTGCATGATCAGCCACGTGATCAGTGTATGTCAGCCAAGTGATCAGTGCATGATAGCCACGTGATCAGTGCATGATCAGCCACGTGATCAGTGCATGATCAGTTACGTGATCAGTGTATGATCAGCCACGTGATCAGTGCATGATCAGCCACGTGATCAGTGCATGATCAATTACGTGATCAGTGCATGATCAGTCACGTGACCAGTACATGGTAGCTACGTGATCATTGCATGATCAGCCACGTGATCAGTGCATGATAGCCACGTGATCAGTGCATGATAGCCACGTGATCAGTGCATGATCAGTCATGTGATACGTGTGTGATCAGCCATGATCAGTGCATGATATCCACGTGATCAGTGCATGACAGCCACGTGATCAGTGCATGAGAGCCACGTGATCAGTGCATGATCAGTCACGTGATACATGTGTGATCAGCCACGTGATCAGTGCATGATGAGCCACGTGATCAGTGCATGATCAATTACGTGATCAGTGCATGATCAGTCACGTGACCAGTACATGGTTGCTACGTGATCGTTGCATGATCAGCCACGTGAGCAGTGCATGATAGCCACGTGATCAGTGCATGATCAGTCACGTGATCAGTGCATGATCAGTCACGTGAACAGTGCATGATCATTTACGTGATCAGTGCATGATCAGTCACGTGACCAGTATATGGTAGCTACGTGATCATTGCATGACAGCCACGTGAGCAGTGCATGATAGCCACGTGATGTGTGCATGAGTTCGTGATCAGTGCATGATCAGCCACGTGATCAGTGCATGACAGCCACGTGATCAGTGCATGAGAGCCACGTGATCAGTGCATGATCAGTCACGTGATACATGTGTGATCAGCCACGTGATCAGTGCATGATGAGCCACGTGATCAGTGCAGGATCAATTACGTGATCAGTGCATGATCAGTCACGTGACCAGTACATGGTTGCTATGTGATCGTTGCATGATCAGCCACGTGAGCAGAGCATGATAGCCACGTGGTCAGTGCATGATCAGTCACGTGATCAGTACATGATCAGTCACGTGAACAGTGCATGATCATTCACGTGATCTTTGCATGATCAGTCACGTTACCAGTATATGGTTGCTACGTGATCATTCCATGACGAGCCACGTGAGCAGTGCATGATAGCCACGTGATGTGTGCATGAGTTACGTGAGCAGAGTATGATCAGCCACGTGATCAGTGCATGAGTGCCACGTGATCAGTGCATGATATGTCACGTGACAGGTGTGTGATCAGCCACGTGAACAGTGCATGTTCAGCCACGTGATCAGTGCATGATAGCCACGTGATCAGTGCATGATCAGTTACGTGAGCAGTGTATGATCAGCCACGTGATCAGTGCATGGTCAGACACGTGAACAGTGTATGATCAGCCACGTGATCAGTGCATGATATCCAAGTGATCAGTGCATGATCATCACGTGATCAGTGTATGATCAGCCACGTGAACAGTGCATGCTCAGTCACGTGATCTGGGCCTGCTGAGCTGCGTGATTACTGTCTGCTCATCTGCTTGACAATTGCCAGCTGAGCTGCACGATTCCTGCCTGTCATCTGCTTGACAATTGCCAGCTGTGCTGCGTAATTCCTGCCTGCTCAGCTGCTTGATTATTGCCAGCTGAGCAGCATGATTCCTCACACCTGAGTTCCATGATTATTGCCTGCTGACTGTTTGATTCGTGCCTACTCAGCTCTTTGTTTATTGCCTCCAGAGGCACATGATCAGTGTATGATAGCAAACATGATCAGCGCATGATCAGTCACATGATCAGCGCCATTAAGTCACGTGATCACTACATGATAGTCATGTGATCAGTCCATGCTCAGTCACGGTATCAGTGCATGATCAGCCACGTGATCAGTGCATGATCTGTCACAAGATTAGTGTATGATCATCCACGTGATCAGTGCACGGGCAGTCATGTGATCAGTGCATGATATAGACGTGAACAGTGCATGATCAGTCTCGTGATCAGTGCATGATAGCCACGTGATCAGTGCATGATCAGTCACCTGATGGGTGTATGATCATTCACGTGACCTGTACATGGTAGCTACATGATCATTGCATGATCAGCCACGTGAGTAGTTCATGATAGCCACGTGATCACTGCATGATCAGTCACGTGATCAGTGCATGATCAGTCATGTGACCAGTACATGGTAGCTGCGTGATCATGGCATGATCAGCCACGTGAGCAGTGCATGATAGCCACGTGATCAGTGCATGATCAGACACGAGATCAGTGCATGATCAGTCACGTGATCAGTGCATGATCAGCCACGTGATCAGTGCATGACCAGCACGTGATCAGTGTATGTCCAGCCAAGTGATCAGTGCATGATAGCCACGTGATCAGTGCATGATCAGTCACGTGATCAGTGCATGATCAGTTATGTGATCAGTGTATGATCAGCCACGTGATCAGTGCATGATCAGCCACATGATCAGTGCATGATCAATTACGTGCTCAGTGCATGATCAGTTACGTGACCAGTACATGGTAGCTACGTGATCATTGCCTGATAAGCCACGTGATCAGTGCATGATAGCCACGTGATCAGTGCATGATAGCCACGTGATCAGTGCATGATCAGTCATGTGATACGTGTGTGATCAGCCACATGATCAGTGCATGATATCCACGTGATCAGTGCATGACAGCCACGTGATCAGTGCATGAGAGCCACGGGATCAGTGCATGATCAGTCACGTGATACATGTGTGATCAGCCACGTGATCAGTGCATGATGAGCCACGTGATCAGTGCAGGATCAATTCGTGATCAGTGCATGATCAGTCACGTGACCAGTACATGGTTGCTACGTGATCGTTGCATGATCAGCCACGTGAGCAGAGCATGATAGCCACGTGGTCAGTGCATGATCAGTCACGTGATCAGTACATGATCAGTCACGTGAACAGTGCATGATCATTTCGTGATCTTTGCATGATCAGTCACGTTAGCAGTATATGGTTGCTACGTGATCATTCCATGACGAGCCACGTGAGCAGTGCATGATAGCCACGTGATGTGTGCATGAGTTACGTGAGCAGAGTATGATGCACGTGATCAGTGCATGAGTGCCACGTGATCAGTGCATGATATGTCACGTGACAGGTGTGTGATCAGCCACGTGAACAGTGCATGTTCAGCCACGTGATCAGTGCATGATAGCCACGTGATCAGTGCATGATCAGTTACGTGAGCAGTGTATGATCAGCCACGTGATCAGTGCATGGTCAGACACGTGAACAGTGTATGATCAGCGTGATCAGTGCATGATATCCAAGTGATCAGTGCATGATCATCACGTGATCAGTGTATGATCAGCCACGTGAACAGTGCATGCTCAGTCACGTGATCTGGGCCTGCTGAGCTGCGTGATTACTGTCTGCTCATCTGCTTGACAATTGCCAGCTGAGCTGCACGATTCCTGCCTGTCATCTGCTTGACAATTGCCAGCTGTGCTGCGTAATTCCTGCCTGCTCAGCTGCTTGATTATTGCCAGCTGAGCAGCATGATTCCTCACACCTGAGTTCCATGATTATTGCCTGCTGACTGTTTGATTCGTGCCTACTCAGCTCTTTGTTTATTGCCTCCAGAGGCACATGATCAGTGTATGATAGCAAACATGATCAGCGCATGATCAGTCACATGATCAGCGCCATTAAATCACGTGATCACTACATGATAGTCATGTGATCAGTCCATGCTCAGTCACGGTATCAGTGCATGATCAGCCACGTGATCAGTGCATGATCTGTCACAAGATTAGTGTATGATCATCCACGTGATCAGTGCACGGGCAGTCATGTGATCAGTGCATGATATAGGCGTGAACAGTGCATGATCAGTCTCGTGATCAGTGCATGATAGCCACGTGATCAGTGCATGATCAGTCACCTGATGGGTGTATGATCATTCACGTGACCTGTACATGGTAGCTACATGATCATTGCATGATCAGCCACGTGAGTAGTTCATGATAGCCACGTGATCACTGCATGATCAGTCACGTGATCAGTGCATGATCAGTCATGTGACCAGTACATGGTAGCTGCGTGATCATGGCATGATCAGCCACGTGAGCAGTGCATGATGAGCCACGTGATCAGTGCAGGATCAATTACGTGATCAGTGCATGATCAGTCACGTGACCAGTACATGGTTGCTACGTGATCGTTGCATGATCAGCCACGTGAACAGAGCATGATAGCCACGTGATCAGTGCATGATCAGTCACGTGATCAGTACATGATCAGTCACGTGAACAGTGCATGATCATTTAGGTGATCTTTGCATGATCAGTCACGTTACCAGTATATGGTTGCTACGTGATCTATCCATGACGAGCCACGTGAGCAGTGCATGATAGCCACGTGATGTGTGCATGAGTTACGTGAGCAGAGTATGATCAGCCACGTGATCAGTGCATGAGTGCCACGTGATCAGTGCATGATATGTCACGTGACAGGTGTGTGATCAGCCACGTGACAGTGCATGTTCAGCCACGTGATCAGTGCATGATAGCCACGTGATCAGTGCATGATCAGTTACGTGAGCAGTGTATGATCAGCCACGTGATCAGTGCATGGTCAGACACGTGAACAGTGTATGATCAGCCACGTGATCAGTGCATGATATCCAAGTGATCAGTGCATGATCATCACGTGATCAGTGTATGATCAGCCACGTGAACAGTGCATGCTCAGTCACGTGATCTGGGCCTGCTGATCTGCGTGATTACTGTCTGCTCATCTGCTTGACAATTGCCAGCTGAGCTGCACGATTCCTGCCTGTCATCTGCTTGACAATTGCCAGCTGTGCTGCGTAATTCCTGCCTGCTCAGCTGCTTGATTATTGCCAGCTGAGCAGCATGATTCCTCACACCTGAGTTCCATGATTATTGCCTGCTGACTGTTTGATTTGTGCCTACTCAGCTCTTTGTTTATTGCCTCCAGAGGCACATGATCAGTGTATGATAGCAAACATGATCAGCGCATGATCAGTCACATGATCAGCGCCATTAAGTCACGTGATCACTACATGATAGTCATGTGATCAGTCCATGCTCAGTCACGGTATCAGTGCATGATCAGCCACGTGATCAGTGCATGATCTGTCACAATATTAGTGTATGATCATCCACGTGATCAGTGCACGGGCAGTCATGTGATCAGTGCATGATATAGGCGTGAACAGTGCATGATCAGTCTCGTGATCAGTGCATGATAGCCACGTGATCAGTGCATGATCAGTCACCTGATGGGTGTATGATCATTCACGTGACCTGTACATGGTAGCTACATGATCATTGCATGATCAGCCACGTGAGTAGTTCATGATAGCCACGTGATCACTGCATGATCAGTCACGTGATCAGTGCATGATCAGTCATGTGACCAGTACATGGTAGCTGCGTGATCATGGCATGATCAGCCACGTGAGCAGTGCATGATAGCCACGTGATCAGTGCATGATCAGACACGAGATCAGTGCATGATCAGTCACGTGATCAGTGCATGATCAGCCACGTGATCAGTGCATGACCAGGCACGTGATCAGTGTATGTCAGCCAAGTGATCAGTGCATGATAGCCACGTGATCAGTGCATGATCAGTCACGTGATCAGTGCATGATCAGTTATGTGATCAGTGTATGATCAGCCACGTGATCAGTGCATGATCAGCCACATGATCAGTGCATGATCAATTACGTGCTCAGTGCATGATCAGTCACGTGACCAGTACATGGTAGCTACGTGATCATTGCCTGATCAGCCACGTGATCAGTGCATGATAGCCACGTGATCAGTGCATGATCAGCCACGTGATCAGTGCATGATCAGTCATGTGATACGTGTGTGATCGGCCACATGATCAGTGCATGATATCCACGTGATCAGTGCATGACAGCCACGTGACCAGTGCATGAGAGCCACGGGATCAGTGCATGATCAGTCACGTGATACATGTGTGATCAGCCACGTGATCAGTGCATGATAGCCACGTGATCAGTGCAGGATCAGTTCCGTGATCAGTGCATGATCAGTCACGTGACCAGTACATGGTTGCCACGTGATCGGTGCATGATCAGCCACGTGAGCAGAGCATGATAGCCACGTGGTCAGTGCATTATCAGTCACGTGATCAGTACATGATCTGTCACGTGAACAGTGCATGATCAGTTACGTGATCTTTGCATGATCAGTCACGTGACCAGTATATGGTTGCTACGTGATCATTCCATGACGAGCCACGTGATCAGTGCATGATAGCTACGTGATCAGTGCATGAGTTACGTGAGCAGAGTATGATCAGCCACGTGATCAGTGCATGATCAGCCACGTGATCAGTGCATGAGAGCCACGGGATCAGTGCATGATCAGTCACGTGATACATGTGTGATCAGCCACGTGATCAGTGCATGATAGCCACGTGATCAGTGCAGGATCAATTACGTGATCAGTGCATGATCAGTCACGTGACCAGTACATGTTTGCTAAGTGATCGTTGCATGATCAGCCACGTGAGCAGAGCATGATAGCCACGTGGTCAGTGCATGATCAGTCACGTGATCAGTACATGATCAGTCACGTGAACAGTGCCTGATCATTTACGTGATCTTTGCATGATCAGTCACGTTACCAGTATATGGTTGCTACGTAATCATTCCATGACGAGCCACGTGAGCAGTGCATGATAGCCACGTGATGTGTGCATGAGTTACGTGAGCAGAGTATGATCAGCCACGTGATCAGTGCATGAGTGCCACGTGATCAGTGCATGATATGTCACGTGACAGGTGTATGATCAGCCACGTGAACAGTGCATGTTCAGCCACGTGATCAGTGCATGATAGCCACGTGATCAGTGCATGATCAGTTACGTGAGCAGTGTATGATCAGCCACGTGATCAGTGCATGGTCAGACACGTGAACAGTGTATGATCAGCCACGTGATCAGTGCATGATATCCAAGTGATCAGTGCATGATCATCACGTGATCAGTGTATGATCAGCCACGTGAACAGTGCATGCTCAGTCACGTGATCTGGGCCTGCTGAGCTGCGTGATTCCTGTCTGCTCATCTGCTTGACAATTGCCAGCTGAGCTGCACGATTCCTGCCTGTCATCTGCTTGACAATTGCCAGCTGTGCTGCGTAATTCCTGCCTGCTCAGCTGCTTGATTATTGCCAGCTGAGCAGCATGATTCCTCACACCTGAGTTCCATGATTATTGCCTGCTGACTGTTTGATTCGTGCCTACTCAGCTCTTTGTTTAGTGCCTCCAGAGGCACATGATCAGTGTATGATAGCAAACATGATCAGCGCATGATCAGTCACATGATCAGCGCCATTAAGTCACGTGATCACTACATGATAGTCATGTGATCAGTCCATGCTCAGTCACGGTATCAGTGCATGATCAGCCACGTGATCAGTGCATGATCTGTCACAAGATTAGTGTATGATCATCCACGTGATCAGTGCACGGGCAGTCATGTGATCAGTGCATGATATAGACGTAAACAGTGCATGATCAGTCTCGTGATCAGTGCATGATAGCCACGTGATCAGTGCATGATCAGTCACCTGATGGGTGTATGATCATTCACGTGACCTGTACATGGTAGCTACATGATCATTGCATGATCAGCCACGTGAGTAGTTCATGATAGCCACGTGATCACTGCATGATCAGTCACGTGATCAGTGCATGATCAGTCATGTGACCAGTACATGGTAGCTGCGTGATCATGGCATGATCAGCCACGTGAGCAGTGCATGATAGCCACGTGATCAGTGCATGATCAGACACGAGATCAGTGCATGATCAGTCACGTGATCAGTGCATGATCAGCCACGTGATCAGTGCATGACCAGGCACGTGATCAGTGTACGTCCAGCCAAGTGATCAGTGCATGATAGCCACGTGATCAGTGCATGATCAGTCACGTGATCAGTGCATGATCAGTTATGTGATCAGTGTATGATCAGCCACGTGATCAGTGCATGATCAGCCACATGATCAGTGCATGATCAATTACGTGCTCAGTGCATGATCAGTCACGTGACCAGTACATGGTAGCTACGTGATCATTGCCTGATCAGCCACGTGATCAGTGCATGATAGCCACGTGATCAGGGCATGATAGCCACGTGATCAGTGCATGATCAGTCATGTGATACGTGTGTGATCAGCCACATGATCAGTGCATGATATCCACGTGATCAGTGCATGACAGCCACGTGATCAGTGCATGAGAGCCACGGGATCAGTGCATGATCAGTCACGTGATACATGTGTGATCAGCCACGTGATCAGTGCATGATGAGCCACGTGATCAGTGCAGGATCAATTACGTGATCAGTGCATGATCAGTCACGTGACCAGTACATGGTTGCTACGTGATCGTTGCATGATCAGCCACGTGAGCAGAGCATGATAGCCACGTGGTCAGTGCATGATCAGTCACGTGATCAGTACATGATCAGTCACGTGAAGAGTGCATGAACATTTACGTGATCTTTGCATGATCAGTCACGTTAGCAGTATATGGTTGCTACGTGATCATTCCATGGCGAGCCACGTGAGCAGTGCATGATAGCCACGTGATGTGTGCATGAGTTACGTGAGCAGAGTATGATCAGCCACGTGATCAGTGCATGAGTGCCACGTGATCAGTGCATGATATGTCACGTGACAGGTGTGTGATCAGCCACGTGAACAGTGCATGTTCAGCCACGTGATCAGTGCATGATAGCCACGTGATCAGTGCATGATCAGTTACGTGAGCAATGTATGATCAGCCACGTGATCAGTGCATGGTCAGACACGTGAACAGTGTATGATCAGCCACGTGATCAGTGCATGATATCCAAGTGATCAGTGCATGATCATCACGTGATCAGTGTATGATCAGCCACGTGAACAGTGCATGCTCAGTCACGTGATCTGGGCCTGCTGAGCTGCGTGATTACTGTCTGCTCATCTGCTTGACAAGTGCCAGCTGAGCTGCACGATTCCTGCCTGTCATCTGCTTGACAATTGCCAGCTGTGCTGCGTAATTCCTGCCTGCTCAGCTGCTTGATTATTGCCAGCTGAGCAGCATGATTCCTCACACCTGAGTTCCATGATTATTGCCTGCTGACTGTTTGATTCGTGCCTACTCAGCTCTTTGTTTATTGCCTCCAGAGGCACATGATCAGTGTATGATAGCAAACATGATCAGCGCATGATCAGTCACATGATCAGTGCCATTAAGTCACGTGATCACTACATGATAGTCATGTGATCAGTCCATGCTCAGTCACGGTATCAGTGCATGATCAGCCACGTGATCAGTGCATGATCTGTCACAAGATTAGTGTATGATCATCCACGTGATCAGTGCACGGGCAGTCATGTGATCAGTGCATGATATAGACGTGAACAGTGCATGATCAGTCTCGTGATCAGTGCATGATAGCCACGTGATCAGTGCATGATCAGTCACCTGATGGGTGTATGATCATTCACGTGACCTGTACATGGTAGCTACATGATCATTGCATGATCAGCCACGTGAGTAGTTCATGATAGCCACGTGATCACTGCATGATCAGTCACGTGATCAGTGCATGATCAGTCATGTGACCAGTACATGGTAGCTGCGTGATCATGGCATGATCAGCCACGTGAGCAGTGCATGATGAGCCACGTGATCAGTGCAGGATCAATTACGTGATCAGTGCATGATCAGTCACGTGACCAGTACATGGTTGCTACGTGATCGTTGCATGATCAGCCACGTGAGCAGTGCATGATAGCCACGTGGTCAGTGCATGATCAGTCACGTGATCAGTACATGATCAGTCACGTGAACAGTGCATGATCATTTAGGTGATCTTTGCATGATCAGTCACGTTATCAGTATATGGTTGCTACGTGATCATTCCATGACGAGCCACGTGAGCAGTGCATGATCAGCCACGTGATGTGTGCATGAGTTACGTGAGCAGAGTATGATCAGCCACGTGATCAGTGCATGAGTGCCACGTGATCAGTGCATGATATGTCACGTGACAGGTGTGTGATCAGCCACGTGAACAGTGCATTTTCAGCCACGTGATCAGTGCATGATAGCCACGTGATCAGTGCATGATCAGTTACGTGAGCAGTGTATGATCAGCCACGTGATCAGTGCATGGTCAGACACGTGATCAGTGTATGATCAGCCACGTGATCAGTGCATGATATCCAAGTGATCAGTACATGATCATCACGTGATCAGTGTATGATCAGCCACGTGAACAGTGCATGCTCAGTCACGTGATCTGGGCCTGCTGAGCTGCGTGATTCCTGTCTGCTCATCTGCTTGACATTGCCAGCTGAGCTGCACGATTCCTGCCTGTCATCTGCTTGACAATTGCCAGCTGTGCTGCGTAATTCCTGCCTGCTCAGCTGCTTGATTATTGCCAGCTGAGCAGCATGATCCCTCACACCTGAGTTCCATGATTATTGCCTGCTGACTGTTTGATTCGTGCCTACTCAGCTCTTTGTTTATTGCCTCCAGAGGCACGTGATCAGTGTATGATAGCAAACATGATCAGCGCATGATCAGTCACGTGATCAGTGCCATTAAGTCACGTGATCAGTGCATGATAGTCATGTGATCAGTCCATGATCAGTCACGGTATCAGTGCATGATCAGCCACGTGATCAGTGCATGATCTGTCACAATTGATGTATGATCAGCCACGTGATCAGTGCATGATCAGTCGCGTGATCAGTGCATGATATAGACGTGATCAGTGCATGATCAGTCACGTGATCAGTGCATGATAGCCACGTGATCAGTGCATGATCAGTCACCTGATGGGTGCATGATCATTCACGTGACCTGTGCATGGTAGCTACATGATCATTGCATGATCAGCCACGTGAGTAGTTCATGATAGCCACGTGATCAGTGCATGATCGATCACGTGATCAGTGCATGATCAGTCACGTGACCAGTACATGGTCAGCTGCGTGAACATGGCATGATCAGCCACGTGATCAGTGCATGATCAGCCACGTGATCAGTGCATGATCAATTACGTGATCAGTGCATGATCATCACGTGATCAGTGCATG